>NW_007729193.1:189427-228640 GCF_000696425.1 Galeopterus variegatus
ACCCACCCCCCAGCTGCCAACACCACAGGCCCACAAGCACCCGCCTCACCTCTCGGGGCCCTCACCCTTCTCCATGAATGCCAACCTGCCACCCCCTCCAGCCCTGAAGCCTCTGAGCTCCCTGTCCACACACCACCCCCCTTCAGCCCACCCCCCGCCCCTGCAGCTCATGCCTCAGAGCCAGCCATTGCCTTCCTCCCCCGCCCAGCCCCCCGGGCTGACCCAGAGCCTGCCCCCTCCTGCTGCCTCCCACCCCACTGCAGGCCTCCACCAGGTGCCCCCCCAGCCCCCGTTTGCTCAGCACCCCTTTGTCCCTGGGGGCCCTCCTCCCATCACTCCTCCGACCTGTCCCTCGACCTCCACCCCACCTGCGGGACCCAGCACCTCAGCCCAGCCACCCTGCTCTACTGCGGTTTCCTCGGGAGGCAGCATGCCAGGGGGGCCATCCTGCCCACTCCCCACCGTCCAGATCAAGGAGGAGGCTCTGGACGATGCTGAGGAGCCTGAGAGTCCCCCACCACCACCAAGGAGCCCGTCCCCTGAACCCACTGTGGTGGACACTCCCAGCCATGCCAGCCAGTCAGCCAGGTATCGGTTCCTGCAGATTTGGGTCCGGGTGGGGCAAAGGCGAGCTGGGCAGGTGGGCTTCGGCGGGAGGCAGCGCAGGCGCAGCTTGGGCAGTAGCCCCCAGCGAGAGATGTGCCTCTTAGGTTCTACAAACACCTGGACCGGGGTTACAACTCATGTGCGCGGGCAGACCTGTACTTCATGCCTCTGGCCGGGTCCAAACTGGCCAAGAAGAGAGAGGAGGCCATTGAGAAGGCCAAGCGAGAGGCCGAGCAGAAAGCCCGGGAGGAGCGTGAGCGCGAGAAGGAAAAGGAGAAGGAGCGTGAGCGCGAGCGCGAGCGGGAGGCCGAGCGGGCAGCTGTGAGTGCTGGGTGCGGGAGCACACGGGGCCGCCCAGCGTGGCCCGACGCTGCCTGCTTGGTCTCACGGCAGCTGGAGGGTCGGCCGCTGTTCCACACCCTATCCCTAGGCTTTGCCACCAAGCGCTGCACATCCCTGAGTGCGCCAGCAGGCCCTGGCTCGTTCACAGCAGTGACTTGGTGTCCACCTGCATGAGGGCTTCTGAGGAAAGGGCCTGTCCTTTCTCTGTAGCCTGGGGGCTTGTCTCCCCCACATGATCGAAGGAGCCAGAGGGAAATGTGAGTGAAGGACCTGGGAGGAGAAGCAGGCACTCAGGGCAGTAGCCAGGCCAGGTGGGACCCCTCCAGCAGCCCTGCCCTGCCGGCCTCTCAGGGGCTGGGTCACCCAGCACCTGCTTCTGCAGGTGGGAGAAAGAGTAGCCAGTCAGTGACATGGTGTGAGGGCCTCGTGGTGAGCCTCCTGGCCTACTGGGCTCCCTTGTACACACTCCCACCCCGGCACACTCTCACAGGCACCTTCCCTTGTGACCTGTGTTTCACAGGTACACAGCCATCTAGGACACAAATGGAGCTGTGGTACAAACACAGCTCTATCACAGCAGGGGCTGGAACACATCCTGGTGCCTGGCCATGGCTAGGGCCGGGTCTCCATGTTGGGGTGGGGGGACCTGATTGACCTCCCAGCAAAGGATTGGAGCAGGCCACAGCCCACCTCCGCAGTGAGCACCAGGCCCAGACCCCTGGGCAGCTCAACTACCCCCTCATGCTCTCCTTTCCTTCAGCAGAAAGCATCCAGCTCGGCACATGAAGGCCGCCTCAGTGACCCCCAGCTCGGCGGTCCCGGCCACATGCGGCCATCCTTCGAGCCTCCGCCAACTACCATCGCTGCAGTGCCCCCCTACATCGGGCCCGACACGCCTGCCCTTCGGACTCTGAGCGAGTACGCTCGGCCCCACGTCATGTCACCCACCAATCGCAATCATCCCTTCTATATGCCCCTCAATCCTGCCGACCCCCTACTGGCCTACCACATGCCTGGCCTCTACAATGTGGACCCCACCATCCGCGAGCGGGAGCTCCGCGAGCGGGAGATCCGGGAGCGGGAGATCCGGGAGCGCGAGCTGCGGGAGAGGATGAAGCCGGGCTTCGAGGTGAAGCCCCCAGAGCTGGACCCCCTGCACCCAGCCACCAACCCTATGGAGCACTTCGCCCGGCACAGTGCCCTTACCATACCTCCCACTGCCGGCCCCCACCCTTTCGCTTCCTTCCACCCGGGCTTGAACCCCTTGGAGAGGGAGAGACTGGCCCTGGCGGGCCCCCAGCTGCGGCCCGAGATGAGCTACCCTGACAGATTGGCGGCAGAGCGCATCCATGCGGAGCGCATGGCATCACTGACCAGCGACCCCCTGGCCCGGCTGCAGATGTTCAACGTGACCCCACACCACCACCAGCACTCCCACATCCACTCCCACCTCCACCTGCACCAGCAGGACCCCCTCCACCAAGGTGGGTGGCCCAGCTGGGGCGGAGTGGGAAGAAGGCACAGAGGGGCCATAGGGGCTGACTGGTGACAGCTACTGGCCAGGAGCAGAGAGTGTTCTTTCTGAACGAATCCCTAACTCCTGGCAGATCTTAGACTGTTGGGGATTACTTCTTTCTCTGTCACAGATGGCCCCATCTCTGTGCAGCCCTCAGCCATCCAGAGCTGCAAGGCCCAGAAAGCTGCAGTGCCTGGGCCCCTCTGTGTACAGCTCCTGGTGAAGCTGAGGTTCTTGGCCCCATGCTGGGGGTGGAGGGAAGAGGCCTGAGCTGGGCCTTGTGGCCTTCGGAGCCAGGGAAGGTACAGATGGAGGCATCAGGCTACCCAAGGAAGCTACAGGTTGTTGTTTAGCGAGAACTTAATGGAGCAGTCCTCTGTTCTTTTGAGGAACGGGGTTAGGGCTTCTCGCTTTGACCGAGTGCTGTGGGCTGACTTGCTTGGCCAGGGCTGCCCAGTCCTGTCCACTCTGGGAACAGGAGCTTCTGAAGGTCCACTGTGTGGTCAGCTTAGGGGGAAGACTGGTCTGGGGCAGAGGCAGGCACAGCCGGCTCCCTCTGCAGCCCGGCAAGATGGGCTAGGAGGGAGTCTGGCTGTGCTTAAGAGCAGGCAAGTGTGCCTACACCAGGGGACAAGGGCCTGCGTGGAAGGCCTGTGGCACAGCCTGCACGCCGCCCTTCCCTGTGGGCAAACCTCTAGCGCCGGGCAGAGGAACGGCAGACAGAGCAAGGCCCAGAGGCAGGGAGGGCAGTTCCTACCCACGTACCAGCCCTGATTCACAGGAGAGTGTTCACCGCCGTGGTCCTGCCTCCTGAAGCTTTGATGACACCTGGTGCGGGCCTTATTAGCCTCAGTGTAACTGTGTGTGAGGACAGGCAGCCATCTGTTCATTCACACGTTGCTTATCCGTTCAGCATATGTACACCGAGCACCTGGGATGTGCATGGCACAGGTTTAGGTGCAGGCAAAACCCTATCCACATTGCACCTCCCCATTTGGGGAGACAGTCAGTAAAATCGTGCCAGGACATGAAGAGTGGTGAGTGAGTGTTCTGAAGGAAGATAAATCCAGAGAAGGGGATCAGGAGAACGGCTGAGAGCAGGGAAGCAGGCTGGTGTTCTAGAGAGGGCTGTCAGGAAAGGCTGGCTGCAGGGGGGCTCTGAGTGAGGACTTGAAGGAGGGAAAGGGCGAGCAGCTGGCATTCGGGGACGGACAGCTGCAGAGTCCCAAGGCGACGCTGGAGACAACAGTGCTGAAAGCCCCGCCAGCGATGGTGCAGCGGGGTTGGACCATGGTGACATTTGGTGCCAGCAGAGAAGAGAGCGGTGCTGAGCTGAGCCCGAGCCGCAGCCCTGCACTGAGTGGGAGGAGGAAGTGGGTGTGAAGATGGTGGCTCCTCCTTCCCACTCTCCGGCCTCTCACTGAAGGTGGTGGGGCGGCCACTTCAGGGCAGGAGTTTTTGGTGACTAGGAGCCTATGTGGAGGAGGAGAAAGTCACAGGTAATTGTAGCCAAGGAAAGTGAACGTGAAAGAGCACCAGAGCTGTGAGCCACCTGCATCTGGCCGTTGGTCCTTTTTCAGGTTCAGCAGGCCCCGTCCACCCGCTGGTTGACCCCCTGACCGCTGGCCCTCACCTGGCTCGCTTCCCCTACCCGCCTGGCACCCTCCCCAATCCTCTACTTGGACAGCCCCCCCATGAGCATGAGATGCTTCGTCATCCAGTTTTTGGTAAGAATTCACCTGGGGGAGGGCGGGAGTCCTGTGTGAGAGTTGGGGACAGGTCTGTCTGCTGTCCTGTTGGTTCGTCCATTTACATGTTGAACAGATGTGGGTCCCTGCCCGTGTGCAGGGCATCCATGTGGGAACAAGGCAGGCAAACTCCTGCTCTCAGAGGACAGGAGGGTGCCTAGTAGAAGGCTTGCTGGGTGGCGAGAGTTGCAGAGGCACCTCATTTGGATGGAGGGCTTGGGGAGGCCATCCTGAAGAAGCCCTTAGGCTGAGGCCGGGGGCATGAGCAGCAGGGGTCCGGGCAGCAGGATCAGTGGGCACTACTGTGGGCCTTCCCTCTGCAGGGAAGCCTCTTACCTCTCACCTTGGGGAGTGCTTTCTGCACAGCCTGGGAAGGACTGGCTTGACTCCCAGAGCCAGCGGTGCCTGGCACTGAGTGGGCTCTCTCCTGACTTCCCTGCCAGTCATTAGGCCTGTGTTGCCCTTGTGCTGTGGCAGCACTCCTGCTAGGTCACTCCTCTGGCTGCTTCTGTAGCAGAGGCTGTTTTGTGTTTGGCAGGCACCCCCTACCCCCGAGACCTGCCTGGGGCCATCCCACCCCCCATGTCAGCAGCCCATCAGCTGCAGGCCATGCATGCCCAGTCGGCTGAGCTGCAGAGACTGGCCATGGAGCAGCAGTGGCTGCACGGACACCCCCACATGCATGGTGGCCACCTACCAAGTCAGGAAGATTATTACAGGTGAGGAGGGAGGGAGGGGGGCCTGTCTGCCACATGTACCCTGTAACAGCCAGTGCCAGGCTGCTCCCCTGAGCTCTAGAGGGCACCCCCATGGAGCCACCCCAGAGCAGTTCTGTGCATAGCAACCCATGCCAGGCTGGGAAACCATTTGAGTCCCACTCTTCATTCTGGCAGTAGGACCGTGAAGTCGGAAAGTAGGCTTCCCCCTGGAAGTTGCTACTTTTTAGGAGGTCAGGCCTTCAAACCAAGCTGTCCTGGAGAAAGCCTGCCATTAGTAATGGCAGAGGGAGGGGAAATTCTGGGGATGTCTGCATCTATTGATAGGAGGAACAGAGGAAGGGAGGTGAGGGCTAGGTCAGGTATATGGGAGGCTGCTGGGTCAGGGTTGGGGTTTGCCTAGATGGGGTCCTTGCCAGCCCGCATCTGGACCCCTGAGCTGCCTGCTTGTCACCCTCAGGGTGCTCAAAGCCTACCTGATCCTCCTGCCCAGGCCTAATGTCAAATATTCTTTCCTTTCTTTTCTCTCCAGTCGACTGAAGAAAGAAGGTGACAAGCAGTTATAAGTTATTTATTTGTTAACGCTGGCTGTGGAAACCCCAATTCTTGGGGAGAGAAACAGGACTTTTTACATACAATAGGAGCTGCAAAAGCAAAAAGATTATCTTCTAAAGATTTCTTTATATATTTAAAAACCCCAGAACTAAAAATGTATCTGCATAAATAGTGTTCGTTTGTCAAGAGGATTACCTGAGACTGGTTTGGGTCTCCCTGCATGACAGTCCCCCAGAAACTTAGTGAGTCCTGGATTGGGCTGAACATTTGGAAAACTCCCCTGCAGTCTTGGGGTTGGCTTTAGTTCTCTTCTCCTTGATTTCTCAGTAGGTGCTAGGATCCAGTTCGTACCCTTCACTGTGCGTGCAGACACACTCAGTTATGTGTGTTCCAAAACCCACAAGGTTTGCAGATAGGTGGCATATGATATGAGTTTGGAATCCAAGAGCTATAATTTTTAAAAAATCTTTTATTTTAATACATTGTAGGAAATCTTCATAATTTGAGAAAGTTCTGCAGCATGGCTTTTTACGTCTGTAAATAAATTTTAGAACAGCCTTTTTTTCCTTCCACAAACTATTATTCTGATCTATTTTTTCCAGCCATGTCACTAATTGTGAATTCCTACCAGCTATTGACAGAATACAGAGTTGATTTTTTAATAAAAAGTTATATATAATTATCCCTTTAATTAAAGGGAGCAGATGGGCGTGACTAATTGCAAACAGGCAAAAGCTTGGGACTAGGTTTGGTCACGGTAGTGAGCATCCAGGGGTTTGTAGGGACAATGTTACAAACTGTTTTGCTGCTTTGATTTTCACTTTTGTCTGCTCCTCGCATGCATCTGGCCAGCGGTGCAGACGTCTGTTAGATTGAACTTCTTTCATTTCCCACAAAGAGTGCAGGAGTTAAATGTTCACTTTCTGTTCCCCGATGTCCCCATCGTTCTGTCTCTGAGGTATAGAAAGCACATGTTTATGTGTGTCTGATTGTAGATTTCCTTGTAGGTTTCTGTGCACACATATTTGATTGTTTTGGATGAATTGCCTTTTTCAGTATCCTAAAAATTTCATAAATGTTTTAGAAAATTCAAGAAAGTGATTCCATACAAGTAACTCAGCACATGAAAGACCCAGGACATATGCTTGCCAAAGGAATCTTTTAGAAATCTGCCTTTTCATGGGCATCATCATTTGGATCTTCGTGGTGAGGACCAAGCCACATCGTCCTTGTCGCAGACTGAGGCTGCCTTTGAGTGAGGGAGACCCTGGAGTTAACACTGCTGTGGGTGGCACCCTGCTTTTCACCTCAGAGCAGGTCTGTGCATGGCGACCCGCACCAGACTGGGAAAGCGTTTGAGTCCCACTCTTCATCCTGGCAGTAGGAAGGTGAAGTCGGAAAGCAGGCTTCCACCTGGGAGGTGCCACTTTTTAGGTCAGGCCTTCAGAGCCGAGCTGTGCTAGAGAGAGCCTGCCATTACTTTCTAGGTTGCTGATGTAATGTACTTTCTCTGAAGCAGAGGGAGGGGAAATTCTGGGGATGTCTGCATCTAATCGAGGAGGCCTCTGCCAAGACATGACCTCTTTCAATCCTCTTCTCTCAGGCTCTCAAGGGCTGTTTCTGCCATTGTATGTCACATCCAAGAATTGTCGGACGAGAGACCACACTGTGGGTCAAGAGACACAAAGTACATCCAGGACCCAGGCTGCACAGGGGTGGGAAGAGAGGCTAATAGTTTCACCCAGAAACCAGCAGGTATCAAATGCTGGTTCCAGATTCAAACCTGCATTGGGGCATTTCCAGTTTCTATTAAAACCAAGTTTCATGTCAGTTGGGACAGATAGGATTGTTTGGTCTGTTGAAAATGTTTGTAGTTTTTTTATTTCATTTTTTCTCATTCCATTTCTGCCTTAACTTTAGTTCCCCAGAGGTGGCAAGCTCAAAGTAGCCCTTTGTCATCAAACTTCTGGCTGTGTTGGCATGGAGGCATTAGTTTCCTTCTGTGGGTGGTGATGTGCCATCTAGGCTGGTCTGTTCTGCGAGGTTCCCTTCTCTGTGGCTCTGAGGCCTCTTCTTGCTGGGCTCTGGATGAGCAGACTCCTGCACCCATGCCACCACCCTGTTTTTGTTTTTGTTTTTTTCCTTCTTTTTGGTAGAACGCAATATCTACCATTCAGTTAAACTTTATCTCCTCTATCATCCATTTTTCCAAAGAAGAGAAAGTGAAGTACTTTGAAGTCTGTACTTGAAAACTGTCTTGAAGGTGTTTTCTTGTTATGTTTTGGGTTTCTCCCCATATCCCGAGGTAAAGCACTGAGATTCTTTTGTTAAAAAAACCCACAACCTGAAACCTGTACCTGATCAACTACAGTTTGTTTAGGAGGCTCCAGACCTTTGTGGTGTCTCTGAAGCCCAACCACTTGGTTTCCTTTGGGATTTTCCTTCCTTTTGTTTGAAGTTTGGTTTTGCTTTTCTGTGTCTTGTATGTATCTTGTTCAGTGTCGTCAGGGTTGAGCTTCACGTGTCACTGCAGCAGAAGCAGAGCAGGTGCACATTCTGATTTGCTATGTTTATATATATCTTGAAGCTAAATGTATATATGAGTAGTTTGCCATGAGATGACACAGTGTAAACAGAGTAGACACCCAAAATCGTGACTTCTGTGTTCTCTCCATTTGAGTATTTTGTAATTTTTTTGAAATATTTGTGGACATAAATAAAACCAAGCTACACTACACCTGGATGTTGACCAATGCACTGTCTCATTCCTGGAGAGTGGCTGGGGGTACTGGCTGTTGACCCTACCCTAAGTCCCCCAGAGTGGGGCAGGGGCAGAGGGAGGGTCTCCTGTTTGCTGCTGCTGGGTACTCTGCTTACCTCCCAAAGCAGTTTCCAAAAAGATCCATGCCTGTGCTGCCTGGGAAGAAGGATTTCTCTGGTGAGTACACTTGCTCTCTGGGGATGCTCCCCAAGCAGCAGGATGGGCCCTGGGAGGCACTGACACTGGGACAAAGAACACCCCCCTTTCTGCCATTCAGCCCACACCTCTATGATGTGTGGATGTCCTCCAGGGTGTGTGGGCATGGGGCTCCTTCCCCGGTGGTGAGAGGCTTGAGCATCTGTTGGTCCAGTGGCTTTCTGCTCCTGGCTGATCTGCCTTGTACCCTCTCTGCCTCTCCCTGAGGCCTACCAGTGTCCCTCACCTCCACCCTCATCTCTGGAGTTGTCCTCCACATTGAGGATGCATCCCAGCCCCAATGGGGCTCTTACCCACTGGAGGTGCAGTAAGTGGCCTGCAGGGTGTGGATGTGGCCACAAGGGGACAGCAGTCATCACAATGGCTCCAAGCTGTGGTTTCAGAGCCTATCGAGGCAAAGCTTCAAAACTTTCCCTGGAAATTTATATGTTCACCTTTTCATCTGAGATATGGCCATGAGTTTCTAGATGTTTTGGGAGATGGGGTAAGAGCAGCCCAGAGAACCTACGATTGGTAAAATGCCCTCAAACCAGGCAGGGGCTGCCACACAGAAGTAAGGGTTGGGGGAACAACACACGTCAGTCACTGTCTAAATTCAGAGCATGAGAAAGCAATGCAAAATGGGCCAGAGTGGCACACACATCACGGTGGCCTTCCTGTGTGCTCAAGCAGCAGGGTCCTGCTCGGCAGCTTGGGTGACCAGGGAACCAGGATAGGCCTGCAGGCAGCCACTTGAAGCCCAGGCTGCTGCCATTCTGCGTCTTGCACCTCCAGGGCAACGGGGTGCAGAGGATAAGGGGTGGGGGTGGCTTGGGATCCAGGTGCCGTCTTTGCTGGTCTCTTTTATCTGGACTGCTCTTTAAGAAACTGCAGTGTTTGATGGGCATACATTTACAAAACACAAATTTCAAGGTGGTTAAACAATAAGACCTAAGTGGCTGAGTGGACAATTAGCTGCAGAAAGTGCCCTCATCAGAGCTGGACAGGGTGTAATAGTTTCTCAAGCATGGACACCTGTGGCCATCACCACCACCCTGTCATGCACCTGTTCTGAGGAAGAGGGCCGGGAATGCTGAGAGGACATCAGCCAGCTGAATAAGGAGGACATAAAATGTGCTGTCATTTAGCAACTGCCCCAAGCCCTCACCTCTTGCTGTTCAGATGGTTGGTCCCGGTGTGCCCCTCTGCTGCTGTGAAGGGATCCTCAGACAGAGCACAGTGGCTCAGCAGCCCCCTTTGGAGGGCATGATGTAAGGTTAGGGCCTCAGCACAAATTAGGAGTGTAGCTGGGAGTGTGGCTGCCTTGTTGGTAAATATCCACATTACATTCTGGGGAAGGAGAGACCTCACGTGGCTACCACCTGCATAAATCAACGTCACTTATCTGAAGGGCAAGGGTGTACCGTGGAATCAACAGTGACCTCCCACATAGACAGGGAGTTGTAATCTCCCAGGCCCTCAGAAGTCAGCACTGAGGAACTGTACAATTGTGGATGCAAACGGCTGGTGAGGGAGAGTCTAGGCCAAAGCCCAGACACGCGGACCCCTTCATCAAGCCAGGAGCCCCTCACCAGCCACTGAGCCCCAGGGTAGTGTGAGTGGGGCATTAACACAAACTTCACCAGTTTTCACCCCTGGCTTTGCCTGGCCAACCCAGGAGGGTCCAGGTGTGTTTCTGAACTCAGAGCTTTGGAATCAGAACAGCACCATTTATCCGGACACCTGGTGGTCAAACAGGCCCCAAGACCAGTGGAAGAGTCTGTCCTGCACTGGACCCCTGAGCAGGTCCTTCTTGCCAGCCTGTGGGGACATTGAGGGAGAGGGGGGTCAGCCAGATGAGCCAGTGGGGAGGTGGGCTGTACAGCTGGCTGTCCAGTTGGACTGGTGCAGGCTGCAGGATAAAACGAGCCCTTTCTGGGTCCTTGGGGTTCCCAGGGCTACTGTCAACGGCAGGGCCTGGTGGGAGTTGGGCCATAGGAGCTGTGGTTTCCATCATGGATGGAGAACATTGCCCCTTGGTGGCCTAGGTGTGGTCTCCTGCTCAGCCCTTGCTGAGCTCCAGCCATGCCAGGAGACTTGAATGCCATACTAGGTTCTCTCTTGTGCATCACGTTTTCGGCCCTTGGAGGTCTCAGTATCCGAGGCGCCCTTTCCCTGCGTCCTTGCTGGGCTCCTGCTGCTCCCAAGGAGGTCTGGTAGCCCAAGTTCTGGGCCCTGGTGCTATGCTCCTCCAACCCAAGGTGGCTTCTCTAGTAGCTGGCTTAACCAGGAGTGGTAGTTTCCTTTTGGCATTTTTCAAGACCCAGTCTGCAGAAGCTGCCTGTGTCCCCCTAACCCAGCCGTGTGGTGCATGGGCACCCCAGTTCCCCTACCCTGGTCACTTAGTTACTGGACCAAGCTCTGTCTGTAGAAGGCCCTTGTTCCGGAAGTATTTGCTGAGTGAATGGGCCCTGCAGAGGAAGGCTTCTTGGATCCCAGTCCAAAAGTGCTGTTGGGTTGTAGGTGTGAATGACCAGATAGAAGGACCTTTAGGCCCATGCAGGTTGAGTCTGAAAGCACTTCCCAGAGAGCAGAACGGCCGCCCACCCATCCACCCCTTCAAGTTTCTCTTAATCTTGTCTTCCCCTGACCAGCTGTGCCTGCCCTCATCCCACAGCCCCTCTGGCCCCAGCCCTCCTGACACCATTCTTAGAAGTGGGAAGGGGGATAGCTTGGGGAGCAAAGGCAACTAGAAAAAGGTCACTGCAGAGCAGGGGTGTGGAGATGGCAGGGAAGTTGGGGTTGTGTGCAGGGGAGGTGAGGCCTGATGGCCGCAGGTGGGGTGGGCAGGGCCCACGTGTGGATGTCATGACAAGGGCAAAGACTGTCTCGAGGACAGGAGGTTTCTTCTCTGTTCTCTGCTGCATCCCCAGTGTCTGGCCCAAAGTATACAGTAGACACTCAGTAAATGTTCATCGAGTGGAAGAGGTTGATGGGTTCTCAGCAGTGGATGATTTCCAAGAATCATGGCCCCAGTAACTTCCCCCCACCCTCCCAGCCCCCAGAATCTCCCTGAGCAGCTGCTGTCCTGAGGGCCCTTCTGCACCCCGAAGGAGCCCCCAGCTCCAGGAGATCTGCTCCTTTCCTCCTCTGATGCCCTGCTAAGCATCCTCAGAACCTGCTCCTGGCCAGTGACAAGGACACATCAGGCACTGCATTGACTCTGCAAACATACTCTTGTGTGCAGGGAGAGCCTGGGGCCTCCTGACTGCTCCATGGGCCCAGGCACTGTGCATTCTGGCATATTCCATGGAAACCACCTCCATTCCGTGGGAAACCTGTAGCCCAACCTAACGAGTGTTGGGATGCCACCTCGCCCAGTCCCCAGTGTCCAAGGGGTGGTCGAGAGTTATTCCAACAGCCTAGGAAGATAGAAACTCAAAACCGACAAGGACTGTGACTTCGAGATCGATCCCTTCAGTTCGGCACTGGTTTGTACTCTAAACACTGTGGCCGGTGCTCGAGGCGGTTAGGTGTGTTTCCCGTCCTAGGAACGTCAACGAACGGGAGCTGATTTTCATATTTGCTGAGGGGAAGTCAGAAGTGGCTTCCAATTTTGGTGGCATGGTTTTTGTTTTGTTTTCAGTGACCTGAGAAGGCGAGTCTCACTGGCCACTGGCCCGTAGAGCAGGAAGCTTTCTCTCCCTTTCCTCGTTCCTCCAGTGGAGTGAGGAGCTGCCTCCCAGCTGCGCTCCCTGGGGAGCAAGCCCAAGGCTGCCCGCCAGCACGTGGGGGGCAACATTTGCTCCTAAGGTACTGAGCAGCGTGAGGTCTGGAATCAGCTTCCCCAGACTCAAGTCCCAGCCCTGCCAGATATGAACAGGTGTGACCAGGGCCAGGTACTTGGTGTGTTGGTCTCAGGGTCCGGGTCCAGGTCTGTAAAATGGTGTGGTCAGGAGAATGAAGCAGGATGTGCATTGCCGGGCACGTGGTTAGGAGACAGAGAGCAGCAGGCAGCTGTTCCTGTCACCATCACCACAGCTCGATTTTCATGTAGAGAGGGGTCCTCTCTAGATGTGGAAATCAAACGGGTGTTGCTCTCAGGGAGTCCAGGGAGCCTGGAGGTTGCTGCCACTGCCATCAGCTGAAGGTCAGGGGCAGCTCTTTGGCACTGGCCGGGGAGCAGCCATCCCCGCACGGGAGAGCAATGTGTGTTTACTTAGTTCTAGGACGAGGGCTTGGGATTGCACAAGCCGAGTGGAGCCTCCCTGCTCGTTATCTCCTGCAGGTTTGACCAGTTCTGGGCAAAAACAGCTCCGCTCACGGGACGGCCCCCCAACACCACATTTTCTAGACAATCTAAAGCTGTTCTAAGCAATATCAACGTGGGGAGGATGAGTCTGAGGTTCCAGAAAAAGCATGGGACTGACAGGAGGCTGGGTCCAAGGAGGCCCAAAGGAGCCGTGTGACCACCAAACTTCCCTGTGCCTCACCTATACATAAATCAGGGACAACCAGAACCGCCTCACCTAGCTCACAACCACAGAGGGTAAAATGACATGACATGAAGGGACAGGGAAGGACTCACCAATCCCGGCCTGGGTGGGCTGTGCAGAGGAGGTGGTGTTTCAGATGGATCTAAACGGATGGATCAGGTATTGATGTGCAGACAGGAGGTGAGAGATGTCGCCTGTGGGGAGAGCATGAGCACAGGCACAGCGCGTCTGTGGCCGCGAGGAGCCTGTGGCTGTGGCACAGGAGGCTGGCGACGTGGGGGCAGGTGGGCTGGGGCAGGTGGGCTGTACTCAGGTTGGGGGTGAGGAGTTTACACCTGGTTCCTTAGGCTCTTAAGGTGTTAAGGAGGAAGGGCTGGGCTCAGGCCTGTGTTCACAGCTCCTCCAGCTGCAGGGCGCAGGATGGATGGGAGGGTGGACTGGGGGCCAGGAGTTGCACGGAGATCCCAGAGCAGGACGGGACGCAGACGGGAATGGCTAGACCTCAGTGACCCCACAGGGGCCACCTTAGCGTCAGGAGGGCAACAGGCAATGACACTGAGGGAGAGGCCTGGGGACGGCCATGGCCTGTGTGGGGAGGTGGCCACGGTGCCGGGCAGAGGGCCATGGTTTTTCTGCCCGACTGGCCCTAAGTGGTCACAGAGCAAGGTGATGGGACACAGCCATAAATCCCAGACTCTCCTCAGAGGCTGGCAGTGGGCCCAGGACCCCTGTTGTTTGTTTTGGACTTGGGGTCAGGGGTGTCCTGTATGTCCCCAAATCATAGGGACCATACTTGGGGGGTACTGGGGAACTGCACAATCTCAGGCCAGGCCCAGTTCACAACAGTGACCCAGCCACAGCCTCCTATCACAGGACAGGGAGAAGAGCCCGCCCAGGGGCATCTGGGAGCGGCCTCGGTGAGTTTGGGGTGTCAAGTGGTGGAAGATGGTCAAAGGCCAGATGGCAAAGGACTGGCGCACTCACAAGAAGCCTGAGCTTTGTCCAGGTCCACGAACAGGCGCTGGAAGGCAGCGGGCACAGGCCCGTGCAGACCAGGCCCCGCACAGTGCCTGCGCGCAGTGGGCGCTTGGTGTCCGTCACAGAGTGAACGACTGGAGGACGGAGGGGGGAAAGGCCCGGCCCTTGGCCCCCAGCCCACAGCCCTCGACGGCAGGACAGGCGACAGCCAGCTGCATTCACACCGGCCTTCCTGACTTCCCACTGCACAGTCATCAAGGTCTGAGCGTCTGGACGCCTGTGGTTCCTCGGACGCATCAAACAAGTTCCCACCTCAGAAATCACCCCCTCTCTTCATCAGGGCACTGCCCAGGCGGCGTCTCACCCGAGCGGCTGCCCTGCCCCGCCCCGGCCGTCCCATCCTCCTGCCCGTTCATGTGCTTAACAGCAGTTACCGTCATCTTCAGGCACAGAATAGTGCGTGATCTGTCCCTCCTTGCACATCATTTCCACGAGGGCACAGCTGGATCCCCAGCACCTACCACACCCAGGACACTTGCTGAATATCTGTAGGGTGGGTGGATGGGAGAATGAATGAATGAATGAATGAATGAATGAATGAATGAATGAATGAATCTGAGGCTTTCTGACCTCCCCACCCCCAAAATTACATGCTCTAACTCAGCCCTGGGATGTTATGTCAGAACATGTGGTGGAGTTAAACCAGGCTCGGCGCTACTGACATCCGGAGCCTGACAGTTCTTTGTTGATGGGGACGGTCCTGCACACTGTAGGGTGTTCACAGCATCCCTGGACAACAGCACCCACTAGAGTGGTGACAACCAAAAATATCTCCAGACATTACCAAATGTCTTCCTGGGGGTGGGGAGGGATGGAAAAATCAATCACCGCTGTTGGAGAACATTGAATGACACCTTTACTCTCAATAAGTGACTCTTACAACCTCCCTCCACCCGGTCCCCATGGACAGCAGCCCGATCCCCAGGTGACCTCTCACCCTTCAGGAGAGCCACAACTAGAAACCGTGGGCTTTGCTGCTGCTGTTTATTATTTTATCACTATTTACATTCAACAGGAAGCCTGTCCCCTGTCCACCAAGGTCCTTTGGTTCTGCCTTGGTTGGCCTGCTCCAGCCCCCAGCCCCCAGCCCCCAACTCAGGGACGAGTCCAAAGTCAACTCCAGGATGTCAGACATTCAGCAGGAGGGGCTGATGCTCCTCGTCTGTGGTGTCACTGGGAGGAATTTCGTAAATGACAAACAGGGAGGAGTACAAGCAGCCCAGGAAGGACATGAGGCTGGAGAAGTACATCACCCCGTTGGCGCTGCCCACGGCTGAGGTCAGGGGCCCCAGGACCAGGGAGACCAGAATCTGGGCCAGAAAGTACTGGCAGCTCAGCAGGGAGATGTCCACGCCCATGCCCCGCCGGGTGCCATCCACACTGGACCCTGCGAACTGACCCAGAAGAAGAAACGTGTCAGCGAGACCCACGGCGGCCAGCCACGCAGGGCCTGGTGACCCAGTGACCGAGCCCTGTGCTTCCTGCAGGCCCAGGGGACCCGAGTGGCCCACGCAGTGGCTTCACATTTCCAGGGCCGACGTGCACAGAGAGTCTGGCTGAGAGTTTAATGACATCCGTCTTTGGAGAGACGACAGCAGAAGGTGCCCGTGACTGAGGGCAGAGGGCTCCCCGGCTCCCCACCAAAGAAAGCCACCAGCCCGGCCAGTGGCCACTCCGCTCCAGCCCCCCTCGCCCCTTAGTGAGCTGTGATGTCTGTAACACACCCTGAAATACCCCTTCACTGTGCACGGCTCAGGGGCTCCGCCTAGTGTCCTGAGAGCTGAGGGCCCCCAGCTCAATGCGTCCCTCACCCTCCCCACCTTCCATACCACGTGGGGACAGAGGGGAGAGTGGGGGGGAAGGTGGGCTTTGAGGAGTGACCGGGGGGGGGATGGTGGGGGTCTCCCTCCTTCTGCTCCCCACCTGGTGTCCCCCAGTACAGGCCACTCTCACCCAACAGCCGCTGACGCATCACATTGATGTCACCCCCCAAGAGTGCCACATGCATGCCACCTGGTGACCAGCATCCCCTCATCCTGCATCCAGATGTAGACAGGGCCACCTTCCAGGATGCTGGAGAAACCTGTGTCCAGCCCAGAATTACCCTCAAGGGCACCTGCAAGGTGCTTAGTGAATGGGCACTGTGTATGTCCCCAGGGAGCTGGGGACCCCTTTGGCTACACATGGCAGTGAGGCCAGCAGGGAGCTGCCCCTGGGCACCGAGGTTAGCCGTGAACCTACAACCCAGCAGAGGCTGGGAGTGGCCAGGAGACTCCACAGGCCGCAGAGGCCCAAGATGCCCTGAGTGTCCCCTCCCATGGGGGGGGGAGGGCAGTCCTTTGACAAAAACTGGCACAGCCTTTACCCCAGTGAAGAAAGCCCTGGGTCGCCAGGGACAGTACTTTCAAGGAGACCATAGCCACTGCTGAGGTACAGGCCTCATGGCCACTGCCTGTCTCACGTGACCATGACTGAGCTGAAAGGTAGGTGACACTACCATGCAAAGATGCCATCTCCCCTGTGCCATGAAACCGGGAGCGCCAGGCCGATTCTGCTCTTCAGGGCAGTGCTGCGCTGAGGCAGCCCCGCTGAGCCTGTCAGACTCCAAACTTCCCAAAACAGGTTCTGGCCTGGAGGGGGGCGACTAAGGCACAAAACTGAAAGGGGCGAGAGAAACTCGGTCATCGAGGGGGTATTTTGATGCAGTGTTTTAAAAATTTAAAAGTTGCTGCAAAGAAACTCACGGCGGGACTATCACGTGGCTGTAAGAGGAATGAAGCACTGACAGGTGCCACAGCATGGGTGGCCCTGGAAAACGTGACGCGGGCCAAAGCAACCAGACAACAGGCCGCAGACTGTGCGAGGCCATTCACAGGAAACGTCCAGAACAGGCAACTCCACAGAGGCAGAAGCAGAGCACGGCTGCCAGGGCTGGGCGTGGCTGCTTTTTCGAGGGAGTGAGGGGGGGTGACAAAAAAATGTTCTAAAACCGATTGTGGTGATGGTTGCACAGCTGTGAATATACTAAAGCCACTGAATTGTACACTTTGAACAGGTACATTGCATGGTGAATTATGTCTCAGCGTGGCTGTGAAGGAAAGATCCATGCTGAGCAAAATATCCAGGTTTTTTAAAAGGCAGGATCACTAGGCCTCGTCTCCCCTTTTGCCTCTGACTCCAGCAAGCCTTGGCCCGGCACTGTCACTGACCCCTGGCCTTACCTACGATTTTGATATCGTGATTGGCACGGGTTCTGGGCACTCGTTCTGATTTTTAAGGCAGTGCATGGACATGGCATTGGCCTTGGCTGCTGAGTTGCCCTGAATTGCCCGCCCCACCCCGTGTTAACAGGGGCCTGAAGCCCGACAGAGCAGGAAGGGGGACCTCCCTGGCCCAGTGTCCCTGCGAACAAGGTGGCTGACAGGGCAGGGTGTGGTCTGAGGGCATCCACATAGGAAGCAAGGAGGGAGGGGACGCAGGGGTGGCTTCCCGGGCGTGCGACCCAGGCAGGTGCAGGGGCCCCTACTCAGAAGGAGCCCCTCGGTTTGATGCCCGCTCTCATCATCTCGAGAGTCTTCATTTTGCATCGGGCCATGGGTGGCGGCCAGTCCTGGGGTCATTTGTCAGGTGGGGTTTCTCCCAGAGGCGGACCCGAAGCAAGAACATGCTCACCTTCTTGCTCTGGTAGTAATCGCAGAGCAGCGAGTAGGGCAGGGTGCACAGCGTGGAGAACAGGATGCCGTAGGTCATGCACAGGGACAGGACCACGTAGAGGTTCCTGGAGAGGGTGGCCAGCCCGGTGCCCAGGCCGAAGGCGAGATAGGCGATGAAGTACAGGGTGCGGATGCTGAGGACCTCCTCCAGCTTCTCCAGGATGGCTGCGCAGAGACGGGAGCAGCTGTGGGGCCCGGGCCTCTGGGGACTTGGCTTGCCCATGCTGTGTCCCGGGGCTGACCCTGAAGCTAGCAGTGGCAGGAAGGTCTTGGCCAGAAAGCAGTTCTTGGGGGCCCCAGGGGAGCTGAGGGGCCACCAGCGGCTCTGGGGCGCACCCAGGGCAGGACCGTCCAGGTGCACAGCGGGACCTGGCATGGCCCCACTCACACGGCCCTGGCAGGTCCCCAGCAGGTCCCCGGCAGCTCTGTAAACCATGAAGTCTTTGGGCTGAAGCAGCAAAGAGGCTGAGGGTTTAGGATCTTGAGCGAAAGCTCTGTTCTCACCCCAGTTCTTCCTCTCTGTCTCTTTCCTACAATGGGGACACCTGCAGCCCATCCCCCAGCCAGCCACCATCTCTACGATGGCCTCGAGGTGCCCCGAGATGGCATGACAACAGGGAGGGCAACAGCAGTGCCTCCTAGAGTCAGATAGTACGGGGCCATTCCCCCATCCTGAGGCCCCAGCATGGGGGAGCCCGACAGCCCAGGTGCGACCCTGGCCTTGCAGGTGAGACCTAACAGTCCCTTCTTCGTACAGCCTCTCGACGCCCCCAAGCACACACGCTCAACAGTAATAATCCTGCACTGCGGGGCTCAGTCGCTGGGATGGCAGCAGGTAAAATGAAGCAGCTGGCAGACTACGGACAGCTCGAAGGGCGAGTCCGGCCTGTTTCTGTATGGCCCTGGAGCTAAGAATAGTTCCATACTTTTAAATGGAAAAAAAAAATCAAAAGATGAATATTTTGTGACACGTGAAAATTGCATGAAATCCACATTTTTCAGTGAACCTAATAAAGTTTTATTGGCACAGGCCACGCCCATTTGCTGAGGTATCATCTGCAGCCGCTTTTTGGGAGTGGCCTCAACAGAGACCATTTAGGCCACAAAGGTGGAAATATCTACAATCTGGCCTGTTAGAAAGTGTGTGGACCCCTGAGGTAACACTGACCCATTGCACACTTCCAGCCAGGCCCCCACCGGGCCTCCTGCGTCCCATGGGTCACCCAGGTGCAAAACTGCAGGAACTCTGGCTCTGCCCACCCCACCTACTCCATGACCTCGCTCCACCTGCCCTGGCATGCTCAGCCCCACCCTCCACCCACTATGGACCAAGTGCTTCATGAGGCCACGTGGCAAGGGCATGGGGGCTGGCAGGCAGCATGCCTGCCTGGGGGCTGGCCGCAGGGTTCCTTCATCCCTGGGCCCTGGCTTTGCTCTCACTATGGCCGGTGGTTTAGTCAGGTCTGGATACACACCTGTCCCCTGCAGGGTGCCAGATCCCTGGAGGCCTCTGTGCACCCAGCTTCTACCCCAGGCCCAGGGCAGTGCAGCCAGCAGGCCCTCCACAGTTGTGCAGGGACTAAGAAAAGACAGTGGTGTCACCCCTCATGTTAGGATTGTGTCTGCAACTGTAAAGACACAACCTTCCTTCACTGCACATACTCCAGTGAGCCGACCAGAGGCTGTCACTGCCACGAAAGGACCTGGCCCACGTGTGGCCCAGACCCACGTGTGGCCCAGGCCCACGTGTGCCCTGGCGCGGGTACCTGAGTAGAAGGCGGCACTGAAGGCGTAGATGCACATGCCCCAGCAGCCCATGGTG
This sequence comes from Galeopterus variegatus, assembly GCF_000696425.1. Lineage (NCBI taxonomy): Eukaryota > Metazoa > Chordata > Mammalia > Dermoptera > Cynocephalidae > Galeopterus > Galeopterus variegatus. Next base: position 208,936 of record NW_007729193.1, read on the forward strand.
ACGCCGCTGTTGTATTTCCGATACTCTTCCGACGTGTGCGGGGCCTTGGGGTCCCCCTGAAACACCACCTCGCCCATGAAGTCCGTGTAGAAGAGCAGCATCCCCTCGAACGACAGCCACCCTGGGGGGAAGGCAGGGGTGCGTGACTACGGGCTGCGAGGCCGGAGCGCCACCCTTCCTTAACTACCTGCTTTTACCGATTATAAAAGTAACAAGTGATTTTTACAGATTCAAAAATTAAAGAAGAAATTACCTAGAGCTTCACCACCCAGAGACAATCTCTGTAAAACTGTAAGTTTCCTTCCAGTCTTTGATTTTAAATAAGTATATGTCTTTATAAACGCAAGGCCAGTGGAGCTCCATCTACCTGGGGCGGGGAGTGTCCCTTTTATTGGGAGAAATACATTAGGAAGCGTAAATGTTGCTACAGACCCACGTGCTTTGTTACCAACGAAACCTCTGACTGCCGCGTCGATTCCTCCTTTGGTAGAGGAAGGTGGTATTTATTAGCCCTCTTGAGCCACGATAAACTATCACGCACAACTTCCCATGCCATCAAATATTATTAAACAGACTCATTTTAATGGCAGCCAAATATTTCACAAGGTTTCCCCTTCCCCGACTGCTGGATGTTTACACCCCCACCCTGGTTTTTGGCCACTACAATCCCTGCTGTGATAAGTGCCCTGCGCTTATACCCTTGGTGCCATCTCGCATCGTGGGCTCACATGTAACACCAGGCAAGCTCACTGGGATGCGAGTTAGGAACACTTTTAAGATCCTTGCCTGTTGACATGTTGCCTTCTGGAAGGCCATGCTGGTTTATGTCCCATAATGTATGAGAGCCCTAGATTATCTCAAACTTGTCATCACCTTCAGATGTTCAACAACTCGACAGTGAAGAGATACCAAACGGAAGGAAATGCAAGTTGGAGCTTTTCAATTGTCGTTTGAACCGCACACCTTGTGAATTTAAGAGCAGTGGTAGACACATGTAGGCAGGTGTGAAGGTCTGCACAGTGGGAAGGTGGGGCCCATCATGTCACTGTGAGTCGCCCGGGGGGCATTTGGTCATGAAGATTCTGGCTGTGTGGAGACCAGGTGTCTGGCCCGGGGGACATGGTCTGCCTCTCAACCAGAACACCCACTTTCATTTGGGGCTTCCAGAGCAGGCACCCTGGAGAAGCACCCTCCAGGGCAGCCACCACACCTACATCCTGCCCAGGACAGGTGGCCCCATCTCCATCATGTGGGGATGTGCAGCATAACCCAAGCCCCAGACACAGGCCCATGAGGAGGCTTTGCCCAGAGCTCACCCAGGAAGTGGTTGACGCAGAGGTTGCGAAGCGCCTTGGGCATGTGGCAAATGGTGGAGCAGAGGCGCCGCATGGACAGAGGCTGCTCCATCTGCTCACTGGGGCCCGTCAGCTCGCTCTCGTACTTCACACCGTTAAGTAGAATATTTGCTACCTGTAAAGGAAGCCCAGAAAAAGCCCGTCATCAGAGCACCACATGCCCTCAGCACGTGGAAGCGTGTATTTTGCTGTGATGAGAAAGTGAACACACTTTCAGAATCACAACACACAGAGGATGCAAAGGAATTGTCTTCTTATTACATGGTGTTAACTGAACGCCAGACACCACCTGTGAATGAGAGAGATGACTTTGGGTCATCTCTTCTGAAATCCAGGAGCAGCTAAGAATAGAATTTCATTTCAGGTGTGCCCACAGTTTGGCCACAGGATGCAAGATCTGTGCCACAGGGAGCAAGTCAACACTTTGCAAAATGCTAAGTAAATTTGAAATGAAAGAAATATGGGTCAGTTCAAATCCAGGTATTACAAAGTCCCGTCTTTTCCATAATAGAAGGTTGTGAAAGACTTATTTCAAGGTGATTGGGGATGTCTGTTTAAAATTCTCTTTGAACAGGAGCAACTCCTATCACATGGAGGACAGGGAGGCCATGGGTACCTCTGACCTCAACAAGGGCTCCCTGTGCATCCAAGACACCCCTGTTGTCAACAGAATGGAAACTGGAACAAGTAGAGTTTAGATTTCCTTCTGGGGCTCAAGAACAACATTCAATGGACATACATGCTCACTGACTTGGTTTGTGAACTCTTTCTGGAATGGGAAGTTTTCATTCTACAACAGCCCGGCCTGGGTTTGGGATACAGACTCCAGTTCACTCCAGCCAGGCAAACTAATCATTTTGGAATTTAGATGTTTTGAGTATAAAGAGGAGACACTGCTCTGGTTGTATTGGGGAATTTGTGGTGTTTTCAGCACCTGGATATTCTGGGTGGAAAAAGGAAGCAGAGAGCCTCCAGTGCTGGTTCCAAGGGCACCCACATCAACAGAGCTTGTCACCCATGCCACCTTGGAGGAAGACTGCTAAATTACACCTATGTCCCCACTTGAGCCCAGAAGTGTTTATATTTAGCTCATGATTTTTACTTTCCTCAAAGAACTGATGCATAAACTACACTATATATGGAGAATAGAAATAGAGGAAAAGGATTAAGATGAGATTTTCAACCAGACCTAAAGAACTATATCTAGAATCCAGTTTGAATTTTTTGAAATAAGATAGGTTGAGCCAGTATTGACAAAAGGTCAGATTAATAACTCTGATATCATCAAAAATGAGGATAACAATGCCCCTGACTTGAGCAATTAGAAAATCTCTTTCCTTTGACAATGGTGGGCTTTCTTGACTCTCCAGTGATTTTCAGGTCTTCAAACCCTTTCCAGACATGAGTTCATGTGATGTCTTTGATACTGTCCATGGGGAGTCTCAATGTATTTCCCTGCAAGAACTAGCACACACCTTTGCAGCATACTTCATCAAGACAAGATGATCATCGAGCTTAAATGATAATGCAGTAGCACTGAGACTGACTAGCCATATGATAACTACCATCATCAAAACATGCAAAAGGGTAAAAGTGACTGGTAGAACAGATATGCAAATGAGAAAGAGAAAGAATCATATCTTTCACTACAGAAAAAGCATCAAACCACAAGGATAAACAATAAAAAAGGAAGGAACAAAGGATATACAAAATAACCAGAAAACAACAAAGTGACACAAGTAAGTCCACTCCTTTCAACAGCAACCTTGAATGTAAATGGATTAAATTCCTCATTTGAAAGATATAGGCTGTCTGAATCAATACAAAAGCAAGACCCAACTATATGCTGCCTACAAGAAATGCACTTCACCTGTAAAGATGCACATAGACTAAAAGCAAAGGCATGAAAAAAGACATTGTATGCAAATTGAAACCAAAAATGAGAAAAAGTGGCTATGCTTGTATCAGATAAAAGAGACTTTAAATAAAAATATAAAAAGAGACAAAAAAAGGGCCGGCCCGGTGGCGCACTGCTACAGTGCGCCGCTTGGGAGTGCGGCGGCGCTCCCACCGAGGGTTCGGATCCCACATACAGACCGGTTCCCGCTCACTGGCTGAGCGAGGTGCGGGTGCAACACCGAGGGTTGCGATCCCGTTGCCGGTCCCGGTCCAGTACGGGCGCGACACTGAGGGTTGCGATCCGTTGCCGGTCACGAAAAAAGACAAAAAGGAAAAAAAAAAAAGAGAGACAAAAAAGGTCATTATATAATGATAAAGGGATTAATTCAGCACGTAAATATATATACACCCAACACTAAAGTACCCAGATATATAAAGCAAATATTATTACAGCTAAAGTGAAAGATAGACCCCAATATAATAATATTTGGGGACTTCAACACCCCACTCTCAGCAATGGACAGATCATCTAGACAGAAAATCAACAAGAAACATTGGACTTAAACTGCAGTATAGACCAAATGGACCTAACAGACATTTACAGAACACTTCATCCAACAGCTGCAGAATATGCATTCTTCTCATCAGCACATGGAACATTCTCCAGGATAGACCATATGGTTATGCCACAAAATAAGCCTTAATAAATTTTTAGAAACCAAAATCATATCAAGTATCTTTTCAAAACACAACAGAATAAAACTAGAAATCAATAACAAGAGGAACTTTAGAAACTGTACAAATACATAGAAATTAAATGATGTGTTCCTGAATAACCAATGTATCAGGGAAGAAATTAAGATGAAAATCAAAAAATTCCTTGAAACAAATGAAAATAGAAACAGAACATACCAAAACCTATCAGATACTGCAAAAGCAATACTAAGAGGGAAGTTTATAGCAATAAATGATTACATCAAAAAAGTAGAAAGATTTTGGGCCGGCCCGGTGGCGCACTGCTACAGTGCGCCGCTTGGGAAGCGCAGCGGCGCTCCCGCCGAGGGTTCGGATCCCACATGCAGACCAGCCACTCACTGGCTGAGCGAGGAGCGGGGGCAGCACTGAGGGTTGCGATCCGTTGCCGGACACAAAAAAAGACAAAAAGGGAAAAAAAAAAAAAAGTAGAAAGATTTCAAATGAACAACCAAATATTGCACTTCAAGGAACTAGAAAAACAAGAACAAAGCAATCCCAAAACTAGTAGATGGAAAGAGATAATAAAAATCCGAGCAGAATTATATGAAATAGAGACAAAAAATATAAAAGATCAAAAAAACAAAAAGTTCCTTTTTTATAAAGGTAAACCAAATTGGGGCAAACCATTAGCTAGACTAACTAAGGAAAAAAGAGAGAAGACCCAACTATATAAAATTAGAAATGGAAAAGAAGACATCACAACTGATACCAAAGAAATGCAAAGGATTGTAAGAGACTATTTAAAAAACCATACACTACCAAACTGGAAAACCTTGAATAAATAGACAAGTTCCTGCAAACATAACCTACCAAGACTGAACCAAGAAGAAATAGAAAACCTGAACAGACCAATAATGAGTAATGAGATTGAATCAGTAATAAAAAGTCTCCCAACAAAAAAAATTCCAGGACCAGAAGGCTTCACCATGGCATCCTACCAAACTTTTCAAGAAGAACTAACACCAATTCTTCTCAAACTATTCCAAAAAATTGAAGAGGAGGGAATTCTTCCAAACTTATTCTATGAGGCCAGCATTACCCTGATACCAAAAGTAGAAAAGGACACAACAAAGAAAGAAAACCACAGGTCAATATTCCTGATGAACATAGATGCAAAAATCCTCAAAAAAATATTAGCAAACTGAATCCAACAGCACATCAAAAAGATTATACACCATGATCAAGTAGGATTTATTCCAGGGATGCAAGGATGGTTCAATATGTGCAAATCAATAAATGTGATACATCACATCAACAAAGTGAAGGACAAAGCCATATGATAATCTCAATAGACACAGAAAAAACATTTGGCAATATTCAATATCCCTTCATGATAAAAGCTCTCAACAAATTAGGTATAGAAGGAATGTACCTCAGTACAGTAAAGGCCATATATGACAAAGCCACAGCTAACACCATACTGAATGGGGAAAAGTTGAAAGCTTTTCCTCTAAAAACAGGAACAAGACAAGGATGCCCACTTTCACCACTCTTATTTAACATAGTATTGGATGTTCACTTTCACCACTCTTATTTAACATAGTACTGGAAGTCCTAGCCAGAACAATTAGGCAACAGAAATAAAGAAAGGGCATCCAAATTGGAAAAGAAGTTAAATTGTCCTTGTTTGCAGGTGACATAATCTTATAAATAGAAAACTCCAAAGACTCCACCAAAAAAAACCCTCTTAGAACTGATAAATGAATTTGGTAAAGTCGCAATATACAAAATCAATATATAAAAATTAGTGGCATTTCTATAAACCTACAACAAACTAGCTGGAAAAGAATTCAAGAAAGCAATCCTATTTATAATAGCTACAAAAAACAAAAAAATCCCATCTAGGAATAAATTTAACCAAGGAAGTGAAAGATCTCTACAAAAGAAATCTACAAAACACTGATGAAAGAAATTAAAGAGGACACACAAAAAAAGAAAGGACACCCCATGTTCATCGATTGGAAGAATATTGTCAAGATGACCATACTAAAAAAAGTGTTCTACAGATTCAATGCAATTACTACTAAAATACTAATGACATTCTTCACAGAAATAGAAAAAAAAATCCTAAAACTTGTATTTATATGAAACCACAAAAAACACCAAATAGCCAAAGCAATCCTGAGCAAAAAGAACAAAGCTGAAGGCATCACACTACATGACTACAAAATACACTACAAAGCTATGGTAACCAAAATGGCATGGTACTGCCATAAAAACAGACACATGGACCAATGGAACAGAATCAAGAACCAGAAATAAATCTGTGCCAACTGATTTTTGACAAAGTCTCCAAGAACATACACTGCAGAAAAGTCAGTCTCTTCTGTAAATGGTACTAAGAGAACTGGACATCTACATGCAGAAGAATAAAACTAGACCCCATCTCTCACCATACATAAAAATCAACTCAAAATCAAAGTCTTAAATTAAGAGCTGAAACTACAAAATTAATAGAAGAAAACATAGGGGAAATGATTCAAGACGTTGGTCTGGACAAAGAGTTTTATGGAGAAGACTTCAAAAGCACAGGCAACAAAAGCAAAAGCAGGCAACGGACTACATCAAACTGAGGAGCTTCTGCACAGCAAAGGAGACGGCCCACAGCGCAGAGAAGAAACCCACGGAATGAGAGAAAATATCTGCAGACTATTCATCGAAAAACGATTAATACCCAGAATACACAGAGAACTGAAACAGCTCAACAGCTAATAAACCAAATAATTCAATTTAAAAAATGAGGAAATGACCTGAATAGACATTTCTCAAAAGAAAACATACAAATGGCTAACAGGTATGTAAAAAAAATGTTCAGCATCACTAATCATCAGGGAAATGCAAATCAAAACCAAAATGAGGTATCATCTCACCCCAGTTAGAATGGCTACTGTCAAAAAGACAAAAAATAACAAATGCTGGCAAGGATGGGGGAATAGGGAGCCCTTCCACACTGTCGGTGAAAATGTAGGTTAGTGCCGCCAATGTGGAGAACAGTACGGAGGTTCCTCAAAAAACTAAAAATAGATCACGTGATCCAGCAACCTCACCACTGGGTACATATCCAAAGGAAATGAAATCAGCCTACCGATGAGATGTCTGCACCCCAACGTTCACTGCAGCACTGTCCACCATAGCCAAGATACGGAATCAACCTGAGTGCCCATCAACAGATGACTGGATAAAGCAAACGTGGTGTGTACACACAACGGAATACTACTCAGCCATGAAAAAGAGTGAAATCCTGTCATTTGCAAAAACATGGATGATTCTGGAAGACATTATGTTAAGTGAAAGAAGTCAGGAACAGAAGGCTAAACACTGCATGGACCCGCTCACACGTGGAAGCGAAAAGTGTTGCACTCACAGGAGAGAGCAGAACGGTGGTTACTAGAGGCTGGGAGCGGGGACCGAGTACTAGGGGGAGCGTGGGTGACAGATGCAGACCTACAGCTAGAAAGGAAGAGGAAGTTCCAGTGTTCTACAGCAGTGCCAGGGTCTATCATCAACAGAAATTTGTTGTATATTTTCAAATGGCTAGAATAGAAAAGTTCAAATGTTCTCAACACAAAGAAATGATGTTTGCAGTGGTGGATATGCTAAGGACCCTGTTTAGACTATCACTGTACCCACGTATCAAAACGTTACTCTGTACCCCATAAATGTATAAAATTTAAAAATAAATTTTAAAAAATTATTTCTAAAAAAAGCTACAGGAAAGAGAGAGAACAACACTAACAAGACTGAGTAGCCATAGCACACCAGAGAAAACAGAAGACGCAGGGTTGTGTTTAAGAATTGAACTGTGAGGAGACAACGAACGGCCACCTCGAGATACAAGGATACTTTTTAAAGTTTGTGGAAAAATAGAATAAAATATAATATGAATCTTTCCATGAACTTTTTGAAGTACTCTCATGTAAGTACCTTCGTCTGTCTCTAGCTAACCTCTAACTAAATCAGGGAAGTCTTCCCAGGCACAGAGAAGGGACACCCGGGCTCCCTGAGGGTGTGGGGGGACCTAACAAGGACCCGTTCATCCTGGTCACATGTGGACTTGGATGGGTCAGGCAGAGAGGTTTACTTCATGGGGGAGAGACCACCCCAAAACGTCCATGCCCCAGCAAAGTGCCTCACTGGGCTTCTGGTCTACCTGGTCTTTGGAGCTGCCTTCCTTGAGGGACCTGGGCAGGTTAGACACGTGCCTGGGGACTCATGCTCAAGGCACTCCAAGTTCTTATTGAAATGATCTCTCCCGCTGTAGTGACCCCCGAGGCAGGCAGGGCCCGTCTACGTTAAACAAGAGAATAACCTCTCTTGCATTTACAGTGGCCTCCTCAAGATCACGGACTCCGAAAGCTGGTAAATCCCCACATATCAGTTAGCAACCCTGCAGCCAATCGATGAATATTAACTACAACTCACACCTCCTTCTGGAAGGTTCTTTGCCTTTGTAGAAGATGCCAGAGTTGAGAATCCAGAGTTTTTACAGTCTCTGGGGTTAGCTAATGTCAGACCGTAGGAGAGATAGTCCCAGAAATATCAGCAGGTTTAACATTTTGTTTTCATCTTCTGCGAAGACTTTTTTATTTGTTGGCACCAGATTCACACGGCCAAAATGGGCTGTGGACTGGATGTTGAGAAGAAAATACTAGAAATGAGCAAGAGGCACACAGTGCCCGGAACACACTCACTAGAGGGGCAGTCCTGGCCTGAATTACCTTTGGGCAAACATAACCGTGTGTACGAGAACGGCCACTTTCATTTGGAGCCGGGGTATTAAGTGGCCTGATGACACCTACCAGACACGGGGACCCGCTCACCTGTGGACTCGCGCTGGGCCCCAGGCCCCTCCCTGGCCTGCACCTGAAGATGCGCCCGTTTCTGGGGCCTGCCTGTTGAGGTCACCGTACTTGCTAATTCCTCCGTGACGCGGGGCACTTTCTCTCCGGACTGCCTCTCCCTCTGGGTCACCTAACTGACCAGGGGGACACCTGCTCCTCACCGTCTGATCCTCGGCCCCCCGACATTTGCTTTTACCTGTTGACTGAAGGTCACATTCCTTCTCCTGCTGGTGTCGGGACCTGCTCCCCCGGCCGCCTCTGGGAGAGCCAAGGTCTGGGGTCTCTTCAGAATCCCAGACGCCCTTGGCTTGGAGGTGTCCAGGGAGCCCACCCTTAACACGTCCCCGTCGGCGCCAGAGGCCAGGGCGCCCTCCCTCCTCTCCAGGAGTCCCCGGTCCTGGCGGTAGAAGCCATCAGGTGCCCGGGGGAAGCTGACGCTGATGGCCTGCCGCGGGACGCTGCTGGGGATGGCCAGGTAGCTGTCATGGCCCCCTGTGAAGCAGTCAATGAGGACACTGTCTATGTTGGAGGTGCCAAAGGACGATGCAAACTCATGAAGGCCCGTCAAGGAGCTGTCCCTGCTAATGAAGCTGCCATACTTGGGCGTGAGGGGACTGAGAGGGGAGATGGGGCTGCAGAAGCTCGCGTAGGCGCTGGGGGCCGCCTGCGAGGGGACGGTGTCGCCGGCTGCCTCCTCCAGCAGCGCGGGCACGGGCGGGGAGGGCGGCAGCGGGAGGCTGGGGCTCTTCATGGCCGTCCGCTTCTCGCCCGGGGGCCGCAGGGGCCTCTCCGGGATGCTGATGAGGGTCAGGACGGTGGAGACAGTCAGGGTGACTGCGGTGAAGATGTAGATGACGCGGAGCTGTCCCCCCAGGGCTCTCCCAAAGCCGGTTTTATCCCAGTGGATTCCCCCGACCACGTATCCGAACCCTCCTCCGAGACCTGGGGACAGAGACAGGGTGTAAGTTCCCTCCCACAGGCAGGCAAGGAAAGCCCTCGAGAAAGGTGGTTTCATGTCCTGGGAGGGCATTCAAGCAGCAAAGTCCACCCCAAGGACCTGGACGTAGTGTCTGTCCCATCTAAGTCCCAACAGAGAGAACAGGATGGGCGGGCCCTTTGGGACGTCCCCTCTCCTGCCCTCTCAGGCCACCTGCCAGGGTCCTTCGGGGCACAAACCTTGGCACTAGGCTCCAGTGCAAGTAGCTGAGCAACCACCTGCCGAGACTTTGTCCTACTTCACACGTGACCTTCCAGGGACACTGGTGCGCGTCCCGCGGGCTCCCGTCTTCCCGTGGAAGGTCTCCCTCCTCGGGCCTCAGGGCCGTGTGGACACAGCGAGACTCATGTCACACATGCACCGCCACGCGTGTGCATGCGGCTGCTCACTCAACACCATCCTCGTGCGCACCGCCACGAGGAAAGCCACCCTAGTGGTGACCCGGGTTGGGCCCTGCCTCTCTGGATGTCACCACGTCGGAAACACAGGGCTGCGGGGGCTCAGCCATTCCTTCTGTTCCTGCCACTGCCTTCTTACCCCACGGCCTCAGGACACCGACCGAACGGCCAGCTGGTTCACCAAGCATGACACACAAATGTGAGCGATGCCGGGCTGGGCCCCGCCGGCAGCAGTGGACACATTTACCCCCAAAAGGCCGCGGGTGTCCGCCCCAGCCAGCGCCAGCCAACCCGACCCGCGGTCCCCTGGCTGCTGCCTCCCGGGTCCCGTGTTTGACTTTCTCTTACTCCGATTCAGCTGCATTTCGAGCCTGTCACCGGTAGGGCTGAGCTCCCTTGGGGCACTCCCGCTGGCGAAGGGGGCCCTTGTGTCACCAGCACGGGGTTCGGGTCTTGGAGAGACCTCGCCGCATTAGGGCTTTCCCTCTGAGATAGCAACTTCGTGGAAAGGCCGGGACAGCAGACACGTGCAGCCCAAGCTCCCGCATGGACCTCAGCAGGGACAGGACCATGAATCTAATCATTTCGTGATTTGACCATAAAACTTCCTTTGTCTGTCCCAGGCCGGCCTTTTAATGTCACATTCATGCCCATTTCAAAAGCTTCAGCCCCATCCCTCTCGGCCTCCGTCTTTCTAGACTCAGGAGTCTGCTTTGTCCCCCTGGCATTTTATTACCCTTGACCTCGTCCATTCCTGATCCTAACTAGCTTCCCCCTGCTCTTTTGAAGACACTACTGTGCCCCTTAAACAAGGTCGGGTTCCACATAAACTCTGTTAACTCAGTTTTTAAAATGATCAAAGTGATACATTCTCGCAGGCAAGAAACAGCACAGAAGAGTACAAGGGCACTTCAGGAAGTTTGGGGAAAAACAGAAATAAAAGATAACACAAAATTTTCCACGAGCTTTTTGAAGTGGCCTCGTGTAAGGTGAAAAACGAAGTCCCTCTTCCTACCCTCCAGACTCCGGCACCAGCCCCTTCAGAAAGTCCCTCGGCCACATCAGCACGTGTGCACAAACAGAGAGACAAGCAATGACATTTTCTAGAAGACCAAGGTTTGCAGAGGCCGAGCAGTTCGTCCAACGCCCCACAATAAACAGGAGGAAAAGCCTAGAACGGATTCGGGCTTTCGGATCCCAGAGCCACTCGGCAACCCAGCCTCTTCACACGGGTCCTGCACAGGTCATGTTAAGTCTTTCCTTGATTTTTTTTTCCTTTTTTTGGTGGCCGGCCAGTACAGGGATACAAACCCTTGACCTTGGTGTTGAAACACTGTGCTCTAACCTACTGAACTACCTGGCTGGCCCTTTTTTTTTTGCATCCTTTGGTTTTTAAACGTCTTTTCAACTGTTACTTTAAATGGGATTTTTTCTTCTATTTTACTTTGTAACAAGGTATCTGCTCTAAATAGGAAAGCCAGAGGTATTGATTTTTATATAATAATTTGATAACCAAACATCACACTGAATTCTTACACTGTTTTTCAGTTAATTCCCTTGCCGTTTTCATGTGAACAGTCACAGTGACCAGTGGTGACAACTCTGACCTGCGTACCTCTTGTCTGCGTCTACTGTCTAACGGCAATGGCTCTGTGGGTTACCAGTCATTCTGACTTGTTCCCGACTCTGATAGGAACACTTCTCAGTTGACCAGTGAGCACACCACAGACGTGTGCACGTATGCACACATGTACACAACACAGACGCGTGTACGGATGTGCACGTATGCACACATGTACGTGTATCTGGCCATGCGTGTGTGTCCACATTATCTGTGGATTCTGTATTTGCGAGTTCACCTGCTCACTGCAGTGTGTTGTGACCTGCAAACCAACATTCCTGGTGCCTTCACAACCATTCAAGGATACACAGCATCGAGCTGTTCGCCACACGTGGCCCCCATGGAGGTCAGAGGTTACACTCTGCCTTCTCATGTCTGCTCATACTGTGAACAGTCTTTCCCCCAGTCTGTTTGGTGCCACGTTTTTTGCATTTTTGTGCCTTTTGGTGTTTTCACTGTTTAAAAGGGCCCCACACGTAGTGCGGCAGTGCCATCTGGTGCTCCTAAGTGCAGAAGGCCGTGACGTGCCTTACAGGGAACATGCGTGCGTGACAGAAGCTTCGCCCAGGCACCAGCTACAGTGCTGCCAGCTGTGAGCTCAACGTGAATGTGTCACCAATGTGTGTTAGGTACGGTGCCCTCTGCAGAGGCACACAGGACAAGCTTATGTATCGAGCGGCTGATGAAAATGTTGTGACCAGAGGCTCACAGGAACCAAGCCCTGTATTTCTCCAAGGAGTAAGGATTTAGTATTTGCTATTCAGTGTTTGTGATGACTTCATAGGACATAACTATCATGAATAATGACAATCAATTCTATATAAATATTAATGCAATTATACTTACATACATACATGCACACATATATCAACAATAATATATATTGTTTGTGACATATTTTCAATCACTTCAGAGTTTATCCATATACAGTCGTCCCTGGCATTCATGGGTGATGGCTTCCAGGACCCCCTGTGGTTACTAAAATGTGTGGACGCTCAAGTCCGTTATATAAAATAGTGCAGTATTCGTATACAACCTACACATATCCTCCCATATACTTTAAATCATCTCTAGATTACTTATAATACCTAATACACTGTAAATGCTGTATAAATAGTTGTTACACTCTACTGTTTTTTAAAATTTTTTTTTTTTTTTGTCTTTTTCGTGACTGGTGCTCAGCCAGTGAGTGCACCGGCCATTCCTATATAGGATCCGAACCTGCAGCGGGAGCGGCGCTGTGCTCCCAGCGCTGCACTCTCCCGAGTGCGCCACGGGGCCGGCCCTAAAATTTTTTATTTTTATTTATGTATTTATTTTTAATATTTTTGATCCACAGTTGATTGAGTCTGTGGATGCAGATCCGGCTGATGCAGAGGGCTGACTGTATTTGAACTTTACTAACTGATTTTTTAAATCAGGGGGTGAGGAAGGTCCTCTCGAGGGCACAGATCTGGGCCACACAGCTCAGATACAACCTTTGCCCCTGCAGGAAGGAGACTCACCTGCCAGGAGGGCATGGATGTTCAGGCCTCGGTCCTGGTCTGCGGGGCTGCACACGTCCATCATGTAAGCGTGGCTGGGGTTATCTGCAGAGTCGGCGCTGAAGTCCATTAGCACCACCCCACACACGGTCAGGAGGATGCCCCACTGGTGGTTGGTGGTGGTGTCAGCCAGGGCTGTGCCAATGTCCCTGCCATTGAGCAGGAGCGAGAGGCCCAGCAATGCCCCTGGACACAGAGAAATAAAGTCACCCCGAGAAAATGGAGACTAGCTCTTTCCCCAGCAATTCACTACTTAAGTCTAGAATCCTTAGGACCCCCAAAATGTTCGTAATCAGACTTCAAGCACAGCACATCGGCAAAGTCACCCGCAGACTCACTGCACTTTTTGCACTTGGATCAGGGTTTTTATTTTATTAGGCACAGCAGGAATGAGATGAACTTTATTAACTCATTTTTTAAAAATGATCAAAGTGATTTGTCCTCTCAGTTAACTCTGGCCATTTATGGGGTACTCCTGCTGCCGCCAGTGAGGGCCCAGAGTTATCTGGTAATTGCTTTGGTCAACACTCTCAGATTTTCCTAAAAGGAAGCAGTGAGGGCCTTGCTTTTTTCTTTTTTCCATTTTATTTCCATGCCAAAACAACAGACCTATAGCCAGGACAAGAATGAAAGGGCGTCTCCTTCCAAACCTTGAGGTACATCGGTCACTCCAAGCACCCAGCAGAGGCTGCAGCAGGAATCCTGAAACAGAGCGGCTGGTGGTCAATGCTGGATCCCCACGGCACACTGGGAATCACATTCCTGAAGTACCTGCACTCAAGGGCCCCCAATGCATCAAAAGAACAAGATGGTGAAACTCGAGGTCAGCAATAACACCCTAAGCTAAAAAACGAAAGATAAACAGACTCTCAGAATCAGTCAGCATCTCCTTCAATTTTCTACTTTGGAGCCTAGAAGGCTCTAAGTAGCCATGACCTTCCTTGGGAATCCAAGAAATTCCAGGGCCTCCCAGACCCAAATCACATGGAGCTTTACTGCCTGGATCCTCAGATGACAGCTTGGCATAAGATGGTGGGAATTCTTGGGGTCATCTAACTTCCTGTCTGTTCTATTGTCTGGTTTAGATAAAGGAAATTAAAATATGGGATACGACCAGCCATACCTGTTTTCCTACAGCCCCATACTAATGAGTGGAACTTAACTCTTCCTCCTCCCTTGTCCCCTCAGGACCCTTCCAGAGGCTTCCGGAGGGTTCCCAAGGCCGTCCGCCATCGGGGCTGAGCTGGGGCTCACCGAGGATGGGGCTGATGAACCACACCAGGCTGTAGAGCTGGTCGGGCAGGCCCATCTGCAGGAGCACCGGGGTCACGTAGGCCGTCTCCATGGCGTAGCTGAACTCGATGCCAAACAGAACGCAGCCATTGAAGAGCAGCTCCCGGAAGGACCTCTGGGGGCGCAGGTCCCCAAAGTCCACCAGCTCGATTGGACATGGGGTATTGGGGGGTGGGGGCGGAGAGGGACGAATGCGCTTCCTCCTCTTGGGGTGTCGTTTGAAATTGTTGGCCCGGTGGCTGATGTGGCGGGTCATGGACCCCGAGTAGCCCGAGATCTGAGACCTCCAGAAGTCCTGAGGAGCCACGCTGGGGAAAAGGGCCTCTCCCGGAGGAGTGCCACTCGCTGGGGGGATCATGGTGGGGAGGGCCGGTGGGTGTCCCTGCGAGGAAAGGCCATCCGGGGCAACGGTTACTTTCCATGATGAGAGCTAAATTTTCCAGGGAGTCCTCTCCTCTCCACCTCCCCTTGGCACCCCCTCACCCCTTTCACATGGGAAAGGTTGAACTCAGAGGCAAAGACTGTCCCCCACAAAGCAGAGCCCACTGCCCACGGGCCATGTCACAGGGCCCATTTCCACATCAGTGCAGCTCATCTGCCGAAGGAGACCAAAGCCTGATGCCCTCTCCCTGGTGAGAGAGGACCCCCAGTCCTTCAGGTCCCCACACTAAAACTCAAGAGGACTGTCCCTCCAACAGATGCTCTATCAAGACGTTCATGCAAAGAACCCCTCAGTCCCTGAAGGACACCAAGCTATATCAGGACCTGCGGCTCATTTCCAGGGCTAATTTTGCCCTTCCCAGGGCACCAGGGAGGAGGGGAGACCCAGCATGGGACAGGAACCACCTATACGGTCCCCGAGAGCTCGCCCATGGACTGAAGGACACCAAGCTATATCAGGACCTGCGGCTCATTTCCAGGGCTAATTTTGCCCTTCCTCCAGGGCACCAGGGAGGAGGGGAGACCCAGCATGGGACAGGAACCACCTATACGGTCCCCGAGAGCTCGCCCATGGAGAGGGTCCAGCCCTTCCTGCACAGGACAGAAAGTCGCAGCCAGTCCCCTAATGCATGTATTTCCTCCTGCGCAGTAGCCAGAGGGATCCTTGCTGGAAGCAGCTGAATAGGTCTCACACCTTCCCTGCCAGCAGCGACTGGACAAGCGGATTCTCACTCACATCAGGAGAACTGAGACTTTCAGTGTTTGAAATGCTCTCTTTAGGGAAATAAACCAAATTCTCTGAATCATGCACTGACACAGACAACACAGCAGCTGAATAGGTCTCACACCTTCCCTGCCAGCAGCGACTGGACAAGCGGATTCTCACTCACATCAGGAGAACTGAGACTTTCAGTGTTTGAAATGCTCTCTTTAGGGAAATAAACCAAATTCTCTGAATCCTGCACTGACACAGACAACACACCTCAGAGACACACAGTTAAAAAAAAAAAAAAAAAAAAAAGCGAGGAACAAAAAACCAGGAAATGGGGAGAAACAGACGCTCCCCCCGTCCTCATCTTATTTTTTTCAGCAATTCTCCCCATGCCCACGGCCTCAGCAGGGAGTTCTGAGCCCGAGGCTCGGGCAGACGCCCCTCCACTCCCTTCCCCTGTGCTGCGCCCCCAGGGTCTGCCATCTGCGCCACTTAGAGACCTGTTCCTGGGTGTCCGATGGTTTTTCACTGCTTTGAAATTAATCTAGATTATAAATATTAAAGGGATGGGTTCTAATATGTTGGCTTATGTGTTTTAGCCAATGTCCACGTGTCCACGTCACTAAGCTACTGAGATCAGAGGGCGAGAGACAGGTACAAACATACAACGGGGGATGTTCTAGGATTCTGTGTGACCCCAGTGACACAGCCCGCCCCGCCCACCGCACAGAAAAGCAACTGACGACATTTCCTTTGAAATCCTTCCTGAGAAGTAGGACCCCAGACCAGAACGACTTTCCCATCGTTAGTTTCCTGACGATGACACTTGTCATTTGCCAAGATAAATATTATAGACTTTCTTTCAAAATTAAGTATTGAACTTCAGAAACAGGCCCTTATTCTGACATCGTTACCGCACCACTTTCCATCACGCTATTGCTGGTTGATAACTTCTTTATGAATCACTCAAATTCCTTACTCCAGATTTATATCCAAAACTCCTCCCCCACTCCCCCACTCAGGGATTATCTATCGACCTTCTCTTCAGAAGACACCAGTGGTGAGAACGACTGGCTCTAGAGACACCCTAGCAGGATTCAGAATATTGTGTTGACCCCAACAACCCATCCCACCCACTCATCCTCCCACCCATCCATCCACCATCCTCCCACCCATTCATCTGTTCATTCACTCATCCAACCACCCATCCACACATCCACCCACCTATCCTCCCACCCACCCGTCTATCCACCCACCCTTCCAAACATCCATCTTTCTATCCATCCACCCCCCTCTCCCATCCTCCCACTCAGCTGAGGACTGAGCACAGACACTGAGGTCATAGACATAAAAGAAAGACAGTTCTTGCCCTCGAGTTGGGTGAAAAAGTGCAGAAAAGGCATCTAAACAGTGGGAATCATCGTGCAAAAGAGATTTGAGCCACAGTTGGCCACAGAGGGGATGTGGGGAGAGATGAAGCCATCAGGCAGGTGTCAGATGAGGAGGAAGGGCCTTGAAGCTTTGCTAAGACATGGATTTTATACCAAGGTGACAGGGAGTGACATAGTCAGAGACTCAGTCTATTGTCACTTCTACAAATGACTTATCTTGTGACCTTAAAAAAAATGCCACACTGTTCTGTAAAACAAGAACAGATGGACCTAAGAACGATGTCGATAAGCAATAGTTCACTTAAATATAATTCATTTATGATGATTAAATCAATTAACATTTTTTAAAAGCTAAGACTTTTAAATGTTCCTCATTGGTCCAGCTCAGGTGCTTCTGCATAGTAACATGCGTTGATTGGCCAGCCTTCCTTCCAAAAACCCAGGTTAGCATTCCCCAGAGCTTCATTCATTAAAAGCACAGAAACAGAGAGCGCTGGACCAACACTGCCTCACAGGCCTGTCTCTGTCAGAGTCAGAGATGAGACCTCCAGCACAGGTGTGTCAGAGCTCACCCCACATTAGCCTCCGGTGGCCAACTCCCTTTCCATCTCTGCTCAGCCCTGTCCCCTGCAGGACACAGCAGCACTCTCTCTTTCCTGCCAGCATTCTGCCCCATAATGTGAACTTAACTGCACGTGCATTAGAAACCTTCCCTCCATCTTTGGAATGAAGAACCGAGGGCCCAATTTGGAAAATTTTCCACTTTAAACAGCATATGGCGGGAATGTATGTTTGAAAAGGGAAATCTTTGGACACAGCAGCACTCTCTCTTTCCTGCCAGCATTCTGCCCCATAATGTGAACTTAACTGCATGTGCATTAGAAACCTTCCCTCCATCTTTGGAATGAAGAACCAAGGGCCCAATTTGGAAAATTTTCCACTTTAAACAGCATATGGCGGGAATGTATGTTTGAAAAGGGAAATCTTCTTGGCTGTACTTAGAATGGACGGTGTAGACAGCCCACTTCTCTACCTGTGAGAACTCCCCCATCACCTGCCGCCATCCCCAGCATTAAAACACAGCCTGCAGCCTGTCCTCGCAAAAGCCAGAACCTCACATTCCTGTCAAACCCTCTTCTAGCATCTGAACCAGAATTAAACCTCAGCATGAAAAAAAGTCTTCACCAAGAAGCCACCTTCAAATTTGGGGATCAGTATCGCCATTTTCATTTTAAAATGCATTTATTAAAAGCTGTTAATGAGAGTTTATTCTAAGAAGAATTTCAAAATTTCATTCTTGAGTGTTACTATAAAAATGAGTGGAAGCGAAATTTAAAATAATAAAAACAGCACTTTAATACACTAATACAAAATATTCACCAAACCATCACACCGTAGGCACACTTACACGGAGTCAAAAGACAGGCACACATCGCCCTGGGCCCCCCGAGCTATTCCTGAATCCCTAAAGGTCATCCACTGGGCCCTCTGTGCTTCTAGAATTCAGAGCACGTTTAAGGCAACAAATCCCTCAAACTGTTCGCGGGAATTTTAAGCAGCAAATGATTAAGAAAAAATAAACAATGTTTATGTAATTCGAATGCTTCAAATGATCCTGCTGTGAGCCCAAATCAGTCTTCTCCTCGTGTCTTCTCCCCTCGTGTCTTCTCCTCTGCGCTGCATGGAAGGAAGGGAGCCTCCCCCCATGGGGTCCCTCAGGGCCACTCCCCTCCAGACTCTTCACTGTACCGACTCCCAAAGTTGACACTCCGAGGAAGGCCACCCAGGCCACCAAAGGTCTCTGGACTGAGGGGACGTATTTAAGAAGCTAGTTACTGAACCGCGGCCCATTTCTCACTTTCCACCTCCAGCAACTGACCCTACCTGAGGGTCAACTTCGCCCCAAAGCCCTGGCCAAGCGCACGCTGAACTTGGGATTCATCAGCACCTGACTCTCCTTCCCTAAAAGACAGCGAAAAGCATACACGTTCCGGCAGCTCCAGAAATAACGTGAAAGGTTATTTCTCACCGCGGAGAGAACGACCTGAATCACAGCCTCCTGTTTCAGCCTCGGCATGTCACCCTGGGCTAGTGAAGGTCGCACTCCTGCTGAGTACCCCGCATGCAGAGGGTTCGACGGTGGCCCCCGGCAACAAGAGGGCTTAGCCTCGGGCAGGGGTGAACCAGAAGCTGAGGACCCCTGCGCGGGTGGCCGGGGACAGGCCTCCGGCGTCCGTAAGACACAGCCTCAGCTGGGCAAATGCCAGCGCCCCCCTCCTTGCCAGCAGGGGTAAACCTGTCACCGAACTGCTACCTTCCTCTGGGCCTGAGGGCTCTGCACTCGGGGGCGACACGGGGGTTCCATTTACGGCTCAGCTCACTAGACTGCCAGAACAACAAAGGTCTCCGTGCCAACCGCGTGTCCCGGTCCTGGCACCGCCACGACCCTGGGGCCCA
>NW_007729193.1:229168-234978 GCF_000696425.1 Galeopterus variegatus
CGCCGCAGCCTCAGCCCGAGGGGTGGGGCCGTGACGTCACCGCCCCCGCGGCCCCCGCGCCCGGCCGGCACTGCGAGCCCCTGTCCCGACGGACTCACAGCGTCCTGTGACCTGCACGGACCCCTCCTGCACGCAGCACGTTAAGATGCCTATTGACCCCTGTCTAGGTCTGAAGACGAACACATTCGTATGACGTATTCCAGCATTTTCCTTGGCCTCAGGGCTCCCGTTCTTTTCTTCTGAGTTTTAAACGGATTGACTACGTTTTTGTCTCATTTACAAATGAACGTTCGTGAGCTCATTTGTAAATAGCCGTCGCGTGCCCTAAGCGCCGTGGGTCACTGCACCGCGCTCACTGCTCACCACGTTCCTCAGGTGCCCGCCCTGTGCCAGGCGCTGCTCCAGGCACTGAGGACACGGCAGTGACCAAGAGTGACAAAGCTCCTGCCCCCGTGGAGTGACGTTTTAGAGAGGAAAATACACAGCAAACAAGACAAATAAATACAGAACAACCCCTTGAAAGGACACAAAACTTCAGTCAGAAGGAATAAATTCAAGAGCTCTGTTGTTGTGCATCGCGGTGACCATAGTTAATAATATCGTGTATGCTTGAAAATCGCTGACAGTAGACCTTAAGTGTTCTCATTACCAAAAATAAGTACATGAGGCATTGCATGTACTAAATAGCCCGCTTTAGCCAGTCTACAACGTATACATATAGCAAAACATCATGTTGTATGCAATAAACATACACAACTTTTACTTGCTTATCAATTGAAAAAAAAAGATAGTGACTCCCCAGAGAAGGGGGTTAGGGAGTTACAACGTATACATATAGCAAAACATCATGTTGTATGCAATAAACATACACAACCTTTACTTGCTTATCAATTGAAAAAAAAAGATAGTGACTCCCCAGAGAAGGGGGTTAGGGAGTGCGGGGCTGGGAGGGGGGGGTGGCGTTGCAGTTTTAAATTGGATTATTAATAAGCCCTCACCTAGAAGGTGACATTTGAAGAAAGCCTTGGAGGAGGAGAGGGGGCCAGGCAGAGGAAAGAGCATGTGCAAAGGCCCTGGGGTAGGAGTGAGTGGCTGAGTCAGATGATGACAGATCGGATGATTATACAGCCTGCAGTGAAACCGTGACCACAGGAGGTGCTGCAGAGCGGAGGCACGTGGCTCTGTGAACGTTTATAACAGGGAGACTGGACCCTGTGGGGAGGGTTGAGGGTTCCTTGAGGAAGTGACACTTGACAAGTGCACTGATGGCTGAGCAGGAGAGCAGCGTGTTCCAGACAGCAGGTCTGTACGTGCAGCACTCTTGGGTAGGGGAGGGCTGCTGAGCACACAGCTGAGGGAGGGCCAGGGGGCTGGGATGCAGAGGCCCGAGCTGAGGAGGGGGTGGGCTGGAGAGACAGGTTGGGCCAGGCTGGGGTCCGCCTGGGCTGCTGTCATTTTCTAAGAGCAAGAAGAAGCCTGGAAGGGGAGTGGGTGACCTAAATCATACTCACATTTTGCAAAGATCATAAAGCTCAGGGTTGAGAATGGATTGGAGGGGACCAGGTGGGTGTGCCAGGTGGAGGTTACGGCATGGCCCAGGTGGCAGAGGTTGGGGTTGACATGGAGGGACAGAGTTGGTGGATTGGTTAGGTATTTAAGAGGTAAAATTAACAGGCCTTGGTGACAGACTGAAGGTGAGGGCTATGGGAAGGAGAGAAGGAGGTGCCTAGAAGTTTCCAGCTTGCGTAACCGAATGAAGGAAGGGAGACTGCGGATGGACGGAAGCAGGTGTGCGGTGGGGGGAGAGTGACAGGTTTGCTCTGGGACTTGCTGAGTTTGAGGGACCTTTGAAGCATCCAGGTCATCCTAGATACAAGGCTGGAGCTCAGACTGTCCTTTGGGAATCACCAGCACATGGAGCCACCTGAAGGCAGACTGCACCATGCATCAATAGGGGGGCGGCGGTGGCAGAAAGCCCCAGATGAAGCCATGAGGAATTCTAACAGATTCCGGCCAAGCCAGGAAGGAGCCATTAGAGAACCGGTTCTACCGTGTTTTATCTCCATAACGGAAGTAATAGTTTGAAAAAATACCAATGTGCTGTTCTATTTTCATTCATACACAAATTACCTGTCATTTAGTTAGTGGAAAGCTCACAACTGTAACTGATAAACGTGGACATCTCAAGGATTTAACGCAATAGATTATGTCTTCCTCGGGTGAACTCCACAGGGGTGTCCCTGATGCGTGGGGACTTCCATGCAGTCCCTCAGGGACCCAGGCTCCCCCATTTTGCTCTGCCCTGGTGGGTGGGGGAAGGAGCCCAGACACACCTGTGCGGGGACCAGGCTTGCAGGAGATCCAGGTCCACGCACCCTCCACTAGCTGGGACGCAGGGCCGTGGCCACACGCAGCCACTGGGAAGGCTGGGAGATGTGGCCCCCTGTGCCCGGGAGGTGGGGCTGGGGAGTGGCCGCTTCTGCTGCTTCTGTGGCTTTCATCTGCTTCAAGGGACAGGGGAGGGAGTGGGACGGGGAGATTGGGAATGCCAAGAAGACAGCAGTTAGTATCTAGTTGCTGATGTTCACAACAGGCTTTTGCAGCAAGAGAAAGGGCTTGAAATCTAGGCATTGCTGAGAAAGGAAGGAATTTTAAAAATTCCTTTGACTTTTTTTAACCTTCCAAGGTTAGAACCTTCCAAGTTTTGAACCTTCCTTTTTTGACCCGTCCAGGGACAGATCAGAGGGTGATATTTCTCCCCCTGTGTAGACAAGATCTCCCTTGTGATGTCAACAGGTCTAATCAGGAGACCAGAGTCGAAGGCGGTTGACAGAACATGAAAGAAACACAGGAGAAGCCCACCCCTCAGCTCCCTGGGCGCTGTAGGGAGGCAGGCAGAGCTGGGATGGAGGAAGGAGGTTGAGGGGCTTCCCCAGCTACCTTCTGGCTCGGGCCCTGCCCTTGTCCCAGGAGGAATTTGTTCTGGGCAGAGCTGCCCCGCACCAGTGTGGTGGCTGCAGCCTGGCTGGGGGAGTCGAGCAGTGTACTGGGTCTCCTTTGCCCGGTGAGGCTCCCTCGGCTCCCAGTCGGGGCTCCGGTGCTCCGATACAGAGCTGAAAGCTGCAATGGCCCTATGGGGTGAGGGGATACCCTGATGGGGGACCCTGAGCCTTATTGTGGGAAGGATGGCCAGGTCAGGAGGCCGGAGGAAACTGTGGCAAAGAGACCCAGTGGGGTATATGGGGCCAGGCAGGGCCACAGAGTAGCAGGATCCCCACTAGCTTCACAGCAGGATCCCAGGAAAACAAAGGTCCACCAAATCCCAGAAGCCCTAAAGTGCACGCAGGTGACCAGCACACAGCCAGGTGCGCCTGCCCCCAAACCAGGAGGTCACATGAGCCCCCGCCCACTCCCCTAGCTGCATCCTCGAGAAGAAAAGAGGATGAAATGGAAATGCAAAGTCAGACCCAGAATAATTGTGCAAAGCTGCTGGGGCTCCAACAGTTCAGAGGAAAGCCAGTGTGGCCGTCACCTGCCATCCCTGGGTGTCCACAAGGTGGTGGAAGAGGCCCACCTTTCCTGGGCTGGAGCAGAAAAAGGAAAGAGGTTGTCCTTTTTAAGCATTTTCTGACCTTGCAGGGATTCTTGGTTCTAAGGCTGGATTTTTCTTTTTTCTTTGTAAAGACACTTCTGTGAAACACGGATCCATGTAGTTTTTTTATTGATAACATTATTTTTAATAACGGATCTTGAGCTAGGCACTGTGTTAAGGTTTTTATGTACTTTAACCTTGTGTAATCTTTAAGAAATGAACATTATCCCCCCCCCCTTTTTCTTTTTTTTTTTGACCCAGAAGCCTGAGACTTGGGGAGGGTAAGGCCATGCGGTAGTCGGGGTTGGAGCAGGATTCAAACCTGGGACTGCAGGACTCAGAGGCTAGCACCCTCTGGCAGTGGTGGTGGGAGAGCCTCCCATGCTGTGTTTTCAGTCCTTCCTGGGGTCATTCAAACATTCCTGCAGCAATTCTTTATGGGGCACCTGCTCTCCACCAGGAGATGGGATTGAGTCAAGGAAACCACCCCAAGACCTCACAGCCTTGGCTCCGTCCTCCCTTCTCAGTCTCCACCTAGAGACTGCTGCTGTCCTGTCTTCTCTGGCCACCTCTGCACATCCGGTTCCCTGTCTTAGAAATGTCTCAACTGGTCAGGGGAGCTGCCTTCAGGCTCCTAGTTCAGAAGATCTGGGCAGCGACAGAGCCCCAGGGATGTGTGTGTGCACATGCATGTGTGAAAAGTGTGTGTTACACAATGTAGAGAAAGATGCCTTCTCTCACACTGTGCAGAGTGAACGAGTCAGTGGTGACTCCAGTTAACATTGCTTTCCACTCTTCGGGGTAGCCTCTGTGGGTCTGATGTGCCCTCCACGCACGCATGCACACACACACACACACGCGCGCATATGCACGTGCACACACATGTATGCATGCACGCACACACTACTTCTACCATCACAGCTCCTCCTGGTTAAAACCCAGGTTTGTTTCCATAGGAAAAAAAGTCACAAAATTACAGTCCTCAAGTTACACAGCCTTGCGGACTCCAGAAGGACAAGACCATCTGACTTCTCGCAGCCTCCTGGCAGAGAGCCAAGCACCTGGGCGACACTCGAGTACATTTATCCGATCTGCATAGAATGGGCTCAGTTGAAGTTGTGCTGTTAGACCTGTGCACACCCGGGTTCATCATGGGTTAAAGCAGATTGTTACGGGCTGGCCTGGGAACTCCATCATATTATTTCTGCAGGAAAGTTGAACTCTGATTTCCAAACATATGCCGTCCTTAATAAAGCGCCTGTGGAACCACAACCCAGACTTTAGATCTTCTAGAAGAGTGGGACAATGGGGAGTGAGAACTTAGTGTCATGGTTGAAATCTGAGCTGAGCCTGAGCAAGAACTCAGGCAGATGTCAGGCAGTGCTAGAGCAAAAGCGTGCTGGGGCTCAGAATCCTACAACCCAGGCAGTGAAATCCAGGCGTGGTTGGCACCCAGGGCAGCCATGGACTTCTTGTCTGTGTCAGGCAGATGTCAGGCAGTGCTAGAGCAAAAGCGTGCTGGGGCTCAGAATCCTACGACCCAGGCAGTGAAATCCAGGCGTGGTTGGCACCCAGGGCAGCCATGGACTTCTTGTCTGTGGTCTGGATTGGAGCCTCACTGGGGCACAGGGTTGCTGGATAAAATACAGGATGCCTAGTTACATCTGAATTTAAGATAAACACAGAATCACTTTTACATGGAAGTACGATACGATCCAGGCAACATTTTTCACTCCTGTATTTTGGTTTGTTGCATCCGGTAACCCTATCGGGACAGCTCCTGGAACCAGGCAGAAGAGGCCACACCAGGGAGCCTGAGGCCCTTGTCGATGACATCCCAAAGGCTCAGGCTGCATCTCAGTGCCTGGGAGCTGGCCTCCAGCAACCTTCACTTTGGTTTGCTGCTCACCTGCGAGAATACTCAACACCCAGCATTCACGGAGAAGTCCCAGCTAAACTCTGCTTTGGTCTTGGGAGAAGAGATTGCCGGACCAGACATCATCTTTAAAGTTCGAGTGACTTTTGTGCGTGATCTATTTATTCAATTTACTAAAATTCTGAATCTACAAAAAGCAGAGCTTTCTGAACACTTAATCACTAGTTAGGCAACTAATAAATTTGAAACTTGTAACATTTTCAAATTATTTTAATATTTTTATCTTAATAGCTGTCATGAATGATTAAACTTTTAGAATATGAAATATCACACAAAGTGCAC
>NW_007729193.1:235460-237068 GCF_000696425.1 Galeopterus variegatus
CCTCCTCTACCACTGGCCCCTTCTCCCAACCCCTGAGAAGAAGTAATTACTACTCCGACTTCTGCGTTCGTTGCTTTCTGGCTTTTTTCTACAGCTGTGTCTTTGGCTTCCCCAAAACCAGTAGTTTAATCTGGAGATGATCCCAGAAAGCATGGGGAAAAGAGAAAAGCAGATAAATACATGAATGACCAGGTCACCCATGTGCACAACTGGGGCTCAGACCTGCTGAGAAATTTATTTCTCACAGTTCTGGAGGCTGGGAAGTCTAAGATTAAGGCACTAGCAGTGTCTGGGGAGAACCTGCTTCTTGAGCCATAGATGGCCATCTTCTCCCTGTGTCCGCACATGGTGACAGGGACCAGGGAGCTCTCTGGGGCCTCTTTTATGAGGACTCTAATCCCATTCATGAGGGCTCCACCCTCATGACTTAATCACCTCCCAAAGGCCCCGTCTTGAAACATCATCACATTGGGGTTACATTTCAACACATGAATTTGGGGGGAACACAAATATTCCATCTACAGCACCTTATAACCATCCCACTGGAGGATGGGGGAGCTGGGGCATTTATTTACCAAGTGCTGGTTGAGAGTTGCCCCTGGGAATGTTAGCTGCCCTGCACTGGCAGTTGTGTCTGTTGGTGGCTGTATTAGTTTGCTCAAGCTGCTGTAACAAAATACCATAGACTAGGTGGCTTAAACAACAGACACTTATTGTCTCACAGTTCTGGTGGCTGCAAGTCCAAGGTCAGGGTGCCAGCACGCTTGGGTTCTGGTGAGGGCTCTCTCTCTAGTGTGCAGATCGCTGCCTTCTTGTGTCCTTGCAGGGCAGAAAGAGAGAGTAAGCAAGCTCCAGTGTGTCTTCGTAGAAGGGCACTAATCCTACTGAACCAGAGCCCTACCCTCACGACATCATCTAACCTTAATTACTTCTGAAAAGGCCCTGTCTCCAAACACACTCACATTGGGGGTTCGGGCTTCAACACAGGCATTTGGGGGAACACAATTCCATCCATAGCAGCAGCAGAGCAAACTCTCAGGGTACTGAAGAAAGCTTGGGAGCTTGAGATGGGAAACCATCACTGTGCTGGGACTGTCTATTGCAGCTACTAGTGACCCCAGGTGAGATTAGAAGATATAAAGTGGTGTTGCTCAAAGTCAAAGTGACACACTGCAAGATGTGAAGCTCGCACCAGGATTTCAATCAATGTTTCCTTCATCTGCAAAGTCTTGCTACCAAAAAAATAAATTAATTAAAAAGGCCACTGAACGGTACTGAGCAGTGTGTTTAGTGACGCTCTGATGTAACCTCCTTGTTCACTGGTGGACCAGTGACAATGTGCAGACCAGCAGCCCCAGCAGTTCTGTGCTCCAGCACCGGCCAGTCCAGGGATCCAACATGGGATCTTGATGTTATCAGCACCGTGTACCTTTTTTTTTTTTTTAATCTTTATGATAATGGGATCAGAACTATGCATTCCTCTGTGTCTGGTTTCTCTTGCTCATCAGTTTGATTTTGAGAGTCGTCCATGCTGCTGCATGTAACTGTATGTAGCTCATTTTTAGTACTGCATGTGTTCCATTATATGAATATACCTTGAGATATTTA
>NW_007729193.1:237171-239179 GCF_000696425.1 Galeopterus variegatus
TAATAAGTTGATCTTTTACAAAGAGACAGGAGAACTGTGGTTACTAGAGGCAGGAAAGGGAGGGGATGGGGGAATAGTGAGAGGTTGGTTAATGGACACAAAATTACAGCTAATAGGAAAAATAAGATTTACTGGTGTACATTCGCCCTAGGCATGTATAATTAACAATAATTTATTAAATGTTATCAAATGGCTAAGAGAGAGAAGATAAAATGTTCACACGACAAAGAAATTATTGTTTTGCAATGATGAATATGCTAATTACCCTGATTTGATCCTCACACATTGTATAAATGTATTGAAATATAATGCTGTACTCCGTAAGTATGTATAATCAATATGTTTCAATTAAAAAATTTCAAATCCATTGATATGCTCATATTATTTTTCTTTTTTCTATTAACATGATAAATTGCATCCACTGATTAATTTTGAAATGTTAAACTAACATTATTTCTAGACAGAACACAATTTAATTGAGATACGTTTTCCTATTTATTATTGATCGGATTGCTTTGCAAATATTTTGCAGAGGCTGGCCTGTAATTTTCCCTTTTGAAAATGTCTTAGCAGGTTTTACTTTTTTTTTTTTTTTTTTTTTTTNTATGTAAGTATTTCTGTTGGGTATATATCCAGAAGTGGCATTTTGGGATGAATACATGTTCTCCTTTAGTAGGTAATGTCGATCAGTTTTCCAGAAGGTTGTACTAACTCGTGACAGCAGTCAGTACTGCTCACTCACTCACCATGACTTGGTATTGCCTGTCTTCTACTTTCAGCATCTGCAGAGGTACATTGGCGTATAATGGTACTTGCCATTTAATTTACATGTCCCTATGACTCATGAGGTCATGAACACCTCTTCATATGTTTGTTGGTCACCTCAGTATTTCCTTTGTAAAGTGCCTGATCAACGATTTTGGCCATATTTCTATTGGGTTGTCTGTCTTACTGATTTGTAAGCATTTGTTGTGTATTTGGATACAAGTCCTTTGCAAATTCTTAATTTTAATGTAGTCCAATTGAACAATTGTTTTCTTTATGGTATTTTTGTGCCCTACTTAAAATCTTTCCTTACCTCAAAGTATGAATATATTTGCCTGCATTATCTTCTAGAAATTTTATTGTTTTACTTTTTATTATTTACCTAGAATTGACTTTTGTTTTGGGTATGAGGTAGATGTCAAGTTAATTTTTCTCCATTTTAATATGCACTTGACTGAGCATCATTTATTGAAAATATCGTTCCTCACTTTCTGCAGTGCCACCTCTGTCGTAAGTCAAAAACCTATATGTGTGTGTGTGTGTGTGGGGGGTCTGAACTCCATTCTGTTTCTTTCATCCATTTGCCTATGTGTATATAGCTTTATGCTAAGTCTTTATATCTGGTAGAGTAAATTTTCCAACTTTGTACTTTAAAATTTTTCTGACTGCCCTTGGCCCTTTATCGTGCATGTTTGAGAAGCAGTTTTTCAATATTTGTAATACACACATTTTATAAAAACCTCTGGGAGTTTTAAACTTTAGGATTTTAAACAATGGAATGATTTGAGAACTGAAAGTTTTGCATATTTTTAAACTATAAACATTTATATAGATCTCCATTTACTTAGGTCTTTTAATTTTTTTCTCAATAATATTTTATAGTATATGAGATGTAGGTACCTTTTACTTATTTCTAGGAATGCGGTATTTTTTGATGCTATTAAAAATGGTATCATTGCCAAAATATTCATTTTTAGTTTGATGCTGGTATGTAGAAATATAATTTTTGTATATTTACCTTATATCTAGTAAACTTGCTAAATCCATTTATTAATTTCAATAATTTATTCAGATTATTTTATCTTTCCTACATACACAGACATGCCTTCTAAGAAATAATAATTTCTCCCTCTATTGCCAATTTTCATATCTTTAATTTCTTTGGCCTTACTGCACTGTCTAGAACCTCCAAAACGATGTTGGATGAAAGTGGAGTTAGCAGACATGCTTCATTCATTCCTAA
>NW_007729193.1:240304-245083 GCF_000696425.1 Galeopterus variegatus
CGGGAGCGCCGCCGCGCTTCCCAAGCAGCACACTGTAGCAGTGCGCCACCGGGCCGGCCCTGGTTTTACTTTCCAAGTCATGCTGGCCTCATAAGACACATTGGAGAGAGCTTCCCTCCCTGCTCCCCCTCCCCACCTTTTTTATTTCCAGGAAGAATTTGGATAAGATTGACAGTACATTTTTTAAGTGTTTAGAAGAACTCACCAGTAAGTCAGCTAGGACTGGAGTTTTCTTTATGGAAAAGCTTTAAATTGTGAATTCAATTTATTTAATAGCTATGGACTATTCAGAATTTCTATTTCTTCTTATGACAGTTTGGTAATATGTGTTTTCCAAGGAAATTGCCTGTTTCACCTTGATTTGTAATATCTGTATGATCTGCAGTATTATTTCTGCAATGGTCTGAGTTGTGTAACCCCAAAATTTATGTATTGAAGTCCTAACGTCCTGTACATCAAAATGTGACTATATTTGGACATAAGGGTCTTTAAAGAGGAAATTGAGGTAAAAGGAGGTTATTAGGGTAGGCCTTAGTTTAATATGACCAGAGTCCATACAGAAGAGGAGATTTGGACACAGACACACACAGAGGGATGACCATGTGAGGATACAGGCAGAAAATGGCGTCTACTAGCCAAGGAAAGAGGCCTCAGAAGAAACCAACCCTGCTGACATTTTGATCTCAGACTTCTAGCCTCCGGGACTGTGAGAACATAAGTTTCTGTCATTTAAGCCACCCAGTCCACAGTAATTTGTTATGGCAGCCTTTGTGATGTCAGAGGTAGGGTCTGGGGGGCTCCAGTGATGTCAGAGGTAGGGTCTGGGGGGCTCCAGTGATGTCAGAGGTAGGGTCTGGGGGGCTCTAGTGATGTCAGAGGTAGGGTCTAGGGGGCCTCAACCCACCCAGTCCTCTTACGAGGTTCTTGACTCTGCCACAAGAAAGAATTCAAGGGCAAAGTCACAGCGGAAAGTGAGAACAAGTTTAATACAACAGATAAGAAATGCAGGTTCCACGCGGAGACTGCGGCATGCTCCAGAGACCGAGCAGGCCCACACCAAGTTTAACACAAAAGTAAGTTCAGTACAGACATCAAGTCTAACACAAAGGCAAGAAAAACATACTTAAAGTTCAGCACAAAGTGCAGGCTGGCTCAAGAGAGCGAGCAAACGCCTGATGAAAATAAGTTTGCTGAAAATAAGTTTGGTATAAAGTAAAGTACACACACCTCAGCCAGCAAACTGCAGGTTGCCCCCAGGAAAGAGAGCGACAACACTGCCTCTGCCTGGGATTCTGCATTTATAGTTTCCCTATCAAATGAATATTCCACTAAGGGGGTGGTTCCCAGTTATGCAGCATTTCATCTTGCACATGCTCAGCTGGCCTCTTTCTGGAGCATGTTCATTGGTCAGAACCAATCGCATGGACCAGGCATATTCAAGAATATTCTGTGCTCTCCATTGAGCATGCTCAGCCACTAGGTTTGAGCCCCTTGTGGTCTCATTTTCCCCAATGGTGCTGAAAATAGGTCTAACTGGGAATGGTGACTTTCCTCCAGGGGCCAGCTCAGAGGAGGGGGCCTGAGAGCTCAGGGAGTGGCTGGAAACCCAGAGGCGAGTCCTGAAACCTGAACCCAGGGAAACTTAGCACCTCCTGCATCACTAGCAAACTAATGCAGTCCCATTTTTCATTTCTAATATTGCCTGTTTGGCTTTTTTCCTTTTCTCATGATAAGTCTGGTCAGGAGTTTATTAACCAGTCTCTTCAAATAATGAAGAACTTTGTTGATCCTATTTTTTTTTTCTTTTTGTCTTTTTTCATGACCAGCAACGGGATCGCAACCCTCGGTGTTGCGCCCAAGAACTTTGTTGATCCTATTTTTTTTTTCTTTTTGTCTTTTTTCATGACCAGCAACGGGATCACAACCCTCGGTGTTGCGCCCACACCGCGCTCAACCAGTGAGCGGACCGGTCTCTATGTGGGATCCGAACCCTCGGCGGGAGCGCCGCCCTCTACGGAGTGCGCCACTGGGCCGGCCCTTGTTGATCCTATTTGATAATCATTTTCTATTTCATTAATTTCTGCTTTTATCTGTACTATTTTCTCCCTTCAACTTTCTTCAGGTTCAATTTGCTGTTTGTTTACTAACTTCTTGAGACAAACGTGTCAGTCATTGCTTTTTCAGCCCTTCCTCTTTCCTCCTATAGGCACGTAAAATTATACATTTCCCTCTAAGCATGACTTTAGGTGCATCCCACAACTTTTGATACATAATATTTTTATTATCATTGAGGAAAACGTTTTGGTGAGACATCCAAGTGAAAAATTATAGTTGAGAGTTTGCAGCAGGGAGTGGTTCTTAGCCACTGTTGGGAAAATGGAAGAGTTTGGTCAAGCTCCCCTCGCCTCAGAGCTGGTTCAGGGTGGTTCGGTATGCATTGTGTGTGTGGGTGGAGTAGGTGCGCCTGCACAGTGGTGCCACTTTGGCTAGTTTTTTACTGCCTTGGGCACCTGCCCTGCATGGCCATGCTTTTCCAGACCTGTGGCTTCCAAGGACCATGTGGCTGGTTACCTAGCTCATAGACCTGTGTGAAGGGGTCTGGTGACCCAGCCTGGCTTGTGAAGGGTTTGTGACCCAGTGTGTGAATGGGCTTGAGGGGTCTGGGAGCTCCAGACCCAGTCCTAGCTCAACAGTTGGCCCAGTCTATGCAGAATTACCGGAAGGTAAGAGAGCCACGACAGCTAGTGTGGTCGCCTAGCTTTCCAGCTGGTGTCACGAACAGGATTAGGAGCTAGACAATTGGTGCTATGAGGATGCCAGGCCTCGCAGTAGCCAGACGGCCACAATTAGAGGTATAGATTTGGGTGTTTAGAGATGGATTTCGAGCAAGGGGACAGACATGCTTTCAGTGGTGATGGAGCACAGCAAACAGAGCGTCTTTGACTCACCAGTTTCCATTTAAATACTATCTGTACACTTATGTGATAGCTCCTGCCTAGACCTCTCTCTGCCCTCTAGACTGGTGTATCCAATTGCTCACTTGATTTCTCCACTGAGATATCTAATAAGCACCTCAAACTTAACACATTCAGAACCAAACCCTTGATTTCCTCCCCCAGATCTGCTCCTTGCCTAGGAGAGAAAACCTAGATGACATTTAAGAACCCCGAGATTTGGGATGTAAATATTACATGCTTCTGCATGTGCGTCCATAAGACAAACGTGACTCGTCCTCCATTGCACAGATTAACGCTTCCCAAATATCTGCTTGAAAATATTCTATGGCCATTTCCCGCATCATTAAGCATACATTTTCTGCCTAATTTTCTGGGCCCTCCGTCCCATTTCCTTCTGTCCGCTCAGATTCAGCTCTGTCCCCGACTTGAGCAATCCGCTCCCAGGGCTGCAGACCCCCAGTTGTCTGCGAACACGCTAGGGTCTTTCCTGGTGAGGTGTTCAGATCCTACCACTCCTTTGCTTTTGCCTTCCTTCTATAAGCCTCGTCTGTCTCCTCTGAACTTGCTTGTCTATGCTACATAATTCAGCACTTAATCATACACGGCTTACATCGTTTCATTAATGTTTGTCTTTCGTCCTAACCCAACCCCTGCAATGCTTTGTACGGACTTGGTACTCAGTAAATATTCCTACTTGTAAAGGGATTGATTTGCAACCTCAAAAACTACTTACCGTAGCTTCAGAAATTGTCATTTCCTCTGCGTGGGAGACTTTGCCCTTGTACTGATCTCTACATGTACGCCGTGGCTGGCCAAGGCTATGAGACCCCTTGGATCCGCCCTCCCCATCATTTGGCCTCAACTAAATGCCTTCTTGGCCACAGGGTGGCCTGAAATAAGCCGCAGAGAACAGACAGAGCTTCTGTCTTGTCTTCTGTCCTCCCGGACTATAGTTCTCACACGTTGGCATGACTAAATGCCGGTCTGGGTGCCTCTTAAATGCTTGCTGTTATTCTCCCAGAGCATCTAATTCATTCCTTGTGGGATGGCAAGTTTAGCAAACATCTCGGTGCTTCTGGGTGGGTGAAACTAGGACCACACTCTAAGAAACCAAGCCCCTGTGAGTTTTGGATGGGTTCAGAGACCAAGAAATGGTCTGGAAAGGTACACACTGAACTGTAATAGGTCTACCCCTGGGCAATGGTATTGCAGTGGAAAAGGTCACCTTAACCTTCTAATTCAGGCACTTTATGACTCTTTGTGGGGGTGGGTGTTTTACAATGAGCATGTGCTGCTTTTATAATAACTATAAAAGAGCAAAAAAATTAAAAGGACGGTCTTTTAAAATAAAATATTCAGGGCCGGCCCGTGGCTCACTCGGGAGAGTGCGGTGCTGATAACACTAAGGCCACAGGTTCGGATCCCGTATAGGGATGGCTGGTTAGTTCACTGGGTGAGCGTAGTGCTGACAACACCAAGCCAAGGGTTAAGATCCCCTAACCGGTCATCTTTAAAAAAAAATAAAATAAAATAAAATAATAAAATATCCAACACCAGTAGTCAATGTTCTGTGTAATGGAAGTGTGAAGCGTAGCCTGAAACTCTCTGGGATTATTGCATTCACGAATCACCTGAACGTTTGAAAATATGGAACTGTAGTTTAGAACTGAGTCTCACGTCTTCTCATGACTACAGAAGGAGCTCAAAAGTAATTGCAAGCTTGAAAGGATCCTATTAAACAGTGCCCATTGTCCAGGAAGGGGCCCCCTCAATAATTTATAAGGCAGTAAGACTGAAAGATTGCTGGGTGGCTCTTAGGCTC
>NW_007729193.1:245769-247901 GCF_000696425.1 Galeopterus variegatus
GGCCCCCTCAATAATTTATAAGGCAGTAAGACTGAAAGATTGCTGGGTGGCTCTTAGGCTCTTATTTCTACTGCGGCACAATTTAAAGCATTGTTTCCTGACCTCGGTTTTCCCAACAACAGCATTTAGGTTCCTTTTGAACTTAAATGGGACGGAAGTTACAGCTCATCTTGCGTCCTGGCTGGAGCATTGAGCCCATAGTCGGAGACTGGACGCCAGGAGCTCTGCCATCCTTTAAATTTGGGACCCTCCCACCTCCACAAATCTCCTCTGTGCCCTCCCACCGTGATGTCCCCTCGGTCTGCAAGTCCCTGGGTATTTACTACACCGCTTTGTTTTCTCCTTCCCCGAACCCGCCTCTTCCAGGGCATTCACCGCCTCCCCACTTTCTCCCGGGCTCTACGTCTTGGTGGCCAGCAGACAGACACCTCATTATTTACCGACCTTGAATCGGGGCTCTTTTTCTGCCTCTTGGAACCCTTCCTCAAGAGCTCCAGGATCCTTTCTCCGATGAAAACAGTCGCTCCTGCTGAGCGAAATTCCACTTATGGCCCAACACAGCCTACGTTGTTCTCTTTCTTAAAGAGATTTTTTTTACTCCATTTAACTTGTTTTTCAACGAAGCTCAATGGATCAGACTTATCTATTCAGGAGCCACCTGGTTAGCAGCAGTTGTCTCTTTCAAATACAATTAGATGCTTTACTCGAGGGCCTGCGTTTTGGACCCAGCCAACTCCATCACCTTCAGGGTCCCCTCTGGCCAGCTGGAGGATGTTGACAAATCCTGCCCAACATACAACATGCAACACATCTGTTGCATGTTGCAGGTTTCACCAAGTGAGACTGGGCCCCCTGTTGCTTCCTTAAGAAGCACCATTGGAGGAGTTTGTAAAGCAATTTGCTGGCTCCTTTTCAGACAGAGAAAATGCCAGGGCTGGTGGGAGAGGCCTTTAAAGGTGGTGAGCGGAACTGAAGTAGAGTTATCATTTAGGGCAGGGGAGCAGAGAGATTCTTTGTTATCAGCACGACCAGAATCATCTCCATGTGGTTCTAGAGGTGGAATCAGTCTCCAAACACTGCTCATTTACTGTAAGAATTCTCTTAGAAAACAAATAGCATGAATGGTGTTTGGTGAATAATTAGAAACATAAAGTTGTAGGTCATAATTCCGGGAAGTCTAACACATCATATTAGCATGTTAAATTGCTTTTAAAAATGACTTCCGTATTTCAATCAAGATCAAGGGCTTTGGGGCTTGTAGACAACTTCTCTCATGGGCTACAAAGTCCTAAAGGGGAAGGCTCGGGGTGGGCAGGTTAGCTCAGTTGGTTAGAGCATGGTTATAACACCAAGGTCAACACGCCGAAAACAAGGAGAGGCGTGCCTGGAAAGACGAAGTGACGTGCCCACGGTCTTTGTTCAATACAACAAAAGACATTGAGCTTTCTTGTTCCTCCAGAGCTCTTTATTAGCTCATGACACGAGGGATTCTCAAATTCTCTACCCAGACAGACTCACTGCCTTTTCATTCTCCTGATGATATTCACAGATAACACGTTTCTCAACCATTCAGCCTAATGCTCTATTTGTAATATAATGAATGAATTGAAACAAGGCCATTTCCTCAACCAGGAAGCTCCTCTGTTACAGAGACGCCTGCTCCCTTTCCCTGTGAATATCTGGGCATCACTGGGACAGAGTCCCTCTCTCAGAGCTCTTCATGTGAGGTTCCCCATCCCACTATGCCTGCCCTAAACTCACCTCTCCAGGGAATAAGCAGAGCTCAGGGGATTGCATGTGCTCTGCTGCTTCTCTGCTTAAAAATCCCCCCAATAAACCGCATGCATTTGCGCCATGAGGTGCATTTACTCCATGCTGTGTTGGCAAGGTATGCCGCCTTTGCACAGCACTGTCCTGAAGACTCTCCCAAGGGGCAGTGGCACCCCCTGGGAGAGGAGAGGATATATTCCTCTTTTAATGCTGGGTGTAATGCTGGATCAGGAGGAGTCTGGGAGGGCCCGACCGTCAGCCTTAACCAACCTCATCCTCTTACCAGGTTCTTGACTCTGCCACAGGAAAGAATTCAAGAGCAGAATCACAGAAGACAGTGAGAACGGGTTTAATACAACAAA
>NW_007729193.1:248201-249076 GCF_000696425.1 Galeopterus variegatus
ACAGGAAAGAATTCAAGAGCAGAATCACAGAAGACAGTGAGAACGGGTTTAATACAACAAAAAAGAGACACAGATTTCACAGAGAGAGTGCAGCCTAGCTCCAGAGACCCAGCAGGGCCTGCACCAGCTCCAATACAAAAGTAAGAAATACCCCTTACAGTCTAGTATAGAGTGGAGGCTGGCTCAAGTGAGTGAGCAGCTGCCTGCTGAAAGCAAGTTTGCTGCAAAAGAAAGGTACACACCTCAGCCTGCAAAGTGTGGGTTGGCCCTGGAAAATCAAGCAACAACCCCTTCTACCGGGATTCAGCTTCTATAGTCTCGCTATCTAATACATATTCGTGCTATCTAATGAATATAAATTCCACTTTACTGAGCATGCTTGGCCATTAGGGTTATATAACCCCTTTCTATGGAGCATGCCCAGCCACTGGATTTGCATTAAGTCAGCCCCCTGAGTCTCTGTTGGTGTAAAAATAGGTTCCACTTGAAAGAATGACAGGACCTGAGCTGACGGTTCACCAGAGAAGTTCCGCTTTATTTGAGGGTGAAGCATACATTTATAGAGAGCTGAGTTCCAGGAGAGGGTGGTTAGTACGCGGGGCGGTAGTTGATTGGCTGGGATGGGTAATGATTTCTGATAGGCTGCACCTTGGCGCTGGCGAGATTGTTAGGACCCGGAAGAGAAAAGCGCCATGTTTTAGGGAGTGCCTCCTTTGGGGTCTTCTATGGGGCCTTACATTCCTCCCTTTTTCCTCTTTT
Organism: Galeopterus variegatus; assembly: GCF_000696425.1. NCBI lineage: Eukaryota > Metazoa > Chordata > Mammalia > Dermoptera > Cynocephalidae > Galeopterus > Galeopterus variegatus. Next base: position 248,961 of record NW_007729193.1, read on the forward strand.
GGGGATAAGGTTGTGAGGTCTCCGAACTACTTCCTGCTGGAGGGGGGCATCGTGGGAGGAGGAAACAGGGAGGAGAAAGAAACCCCCATTATACCCCAAAGGAGAGTGGTGAACAG
>NW_007729193.1:250076-250419 GCF_000696425.1 Galeopterus variegatus
TGGTGAACAGGGTGATTTCAAGGGGAGAGAAATCCGTGAAAGTTCCTTGGAGCCATAGGTCAGCCATCTGCTGTGTCCAATGGGTGTAAGAGGTTGCGGGAGAGATCATCCAGGCATCTGCAGCTAGAGTGGTCAGGAACAAGCGCCACCGGTGACTTAGATCCATTTCAGCAAGATGTCAGGCATTCTATTCAGGAGCAGGAAGGGTCTTCCGTGGCCAGCAGCTGGTAATTTCTAAGTAAAGGCTGGTTAAAAGCTTCGTTAGAAATTTTACTTATTTGAGGGCCGGCCCAGTGGCGCACTCAGTAGAGTGCAGCACTTGGGAGTGTGGCGGCGCTCCCGC
>NW_007729193.1:252956-253844 GCF_000696425.1 Galeopterus variegatus
TTGAAGCATGCCCCAGGGGGGAGTTTTGGAGGCAGAGGGCCCCGAAAGGCGTCCAGGAGACGGTTTCATTATTTGGGCCAACATTTGAAAATTGGCCAGGTCAGCCTTTTGTTTTTGTCATTCTTTTTCCTCCTCTCTATTATGCCACTGATAAAATCTCGGTCTGTGGGATAGTGGGACCCTGTTCTAGTTTTTTTAACTTAGCCCTAATGTCGGGGTAGGCTTGGGCCAAAAAATATGTCATGAGGACATGGCATCCGTCCTCTGAGGAGGGATCCAGGTTGGTGTCTTGTTGGAGAGCCTGAGTTAGTCGATTGAGAAACTCGGAGGGAGTTTCTTCCTTGTTTTGGAGGATTTCTTGGGCCTTTCGGAAATTGACAACTTTGCGGGCAGCCCTTTTAAGACCCACAATTAGGCAGGAGGCAAATTGGTCTCGGGCCTGAATACCCTGGTTTGTATTATAATCCCGATGGGGATCCTGTTTGGGAACTGCGTGTGGGCCCGTTGGGACGGCGGGGTTAGTGCGATGGGTTTCATCTGCATGAGCTTGGGCTGCATCCCAGACGCGGCGGCTCTTCAGGAAGGAGGGTGTTAGCCAGTAGCACGTAAATGTCATGGTGGGTGAGACTGTAGGCCAGGAGAACCCATTGGAATTCCTTAATGTAAGTGGTGGGATCGGTGGTAAAGGATCCTAATTTTCTCTCTAATTGAGTAAGGTCTGCTAGTGAAAAGGGAACATGTACCCTAACAGCCCCTTCAGCGCCAGGCCCTTCAGCACCAGCTACTTTGGGGAGAGGAGCCATGGTAGAGGAAGGGAGGAGTCCCTGGGAATGAGTTACGGGGGGGGCTGAAAGAGGCAGAGGGGGAGGGGGAAGGAGGGAGAGCGGA
>NW_007729194.1:0-572 GCF_000696425.1 Galeopterus variegatus
TGCCTAACAACCTATCTGCTGTTGTCATTAGCTGGTTAACAAAATCTGAAAAAGGCTCTTCGGACCCTTGTTTTACTCCTGTAAGAGAAGCGCTTGAATACCCCTTAGCTGGGAGCCTTCTCCAGGCCTTTAAGTCTCATAGAAATCTTGTAAAGCATCTCCAACTCGAGACCACCTTTTATAATTAATAGTTCCTTCCTCTGGGAACCAGGGACAAAGGTCCTTTACAAAATCAAAAAATCTTAATAGATCACTTGTTTTAAACTTTACTCCTTACGTCTTTAAAGCTTTTTGTAACTGTCTTATGTAGACATCATGACAACTTAATTCTTAATTCTTAATTCTTAATTCTTGATTCTTGATTCTTAATTCTTAATTCTTAATTCTTGACCCATTATCGGGCGTGCTTACTCACCTTATCCTGACGCGACAGGTTCCTGCGGTCGATGAAGGTTTTACTCTTTCATTTTCAGTGGTCGACCCTCCGATGTGCCGTCTTCCTCACGGTGTCCCCCATATCCAGGCCCCACGTTTGGGCACCAAAAATGTCCCAACCCACGGGATATTCAACG
>NW_007729194.1:4125-37095 GCF_000696425.1 Galeopterus variegatus
CAAAAAAAAAAAAAAAAAAAAAAAAAAAAAAAAAAAAAAAAAAGACACACAGATCAATGGAATACAGTGGAGAACCCAGAAATCAACCCAAACACCTACAATCATCTGATCTTTGACAAAGGCACCAAGCCTACACATTGGGTAAGGGACTGCACTTTAGCAAATGGTGCTGGGAAAACTGGATATTCATATGTAGGAGAATGAACCAGACCCATAACTCTCACCATATACAAAAATGAAATCAAAATGGGTTAAGGAATTAAATATACATCCAGAAACAATAAAACTCCTTAAGGAAAACAGGGGAAACGCTCCAGGAAGTAGGATTGGATGCAGACTTCGACTCCAGAAGCACAGGCAACCAAAGGAAAAATAAACAGATGGGATTATATCAAACTGAAAAGCTTCTGCACAGCAAAAGAAACAATTAATGGAGCAAAAAGACAACCAACATTGTGGGAGAAAATATTTGCAAAATATACATCTGACAAAGGGTTAATATCCAGAATATACAAGGAAGTCAAACAACTTTACAGCAAAAAAGCAAGTAAACCAATTAAAACAAACAACTTTACAGCAAAAATGTGGGAGAAAATATTTGCAAAATATACATCTGACAAAGGGTTAATATCCAGAATATACAAGGAAGTCAAACAACTTTACAGCAAAAAAGCAAGTAAACCAATTAAAAAATGGGCAAAGGAGCTGAATAGGCATTTCTCGTAGGAAGATATACGAATGGCCAACAGACACATGAGAAAATGCTCAACGGCACTAGACTTTTGGGAAATGCAAATCAAAACCACTTTGAGATACCATCTCTCTCCAGTTAGGATAGCTAATACCCAAAAGACTGAGAATGATAAATTCTGGCGAGGTGCAGAGTAAAAGGAAACCTTGTACACTGTTGGTGGGACTGCAAAATGGTGCACCCTTTATGGAAAATGGTATGGAGGCTTCTCAAACAATTACTGACACATCTACCATATTACCCAGCTATTCCACTGCTGGGTATATACCCAGAGGAATGGAAAGCATCATGTTGTAGAATACCTGTACTCCCATGTTTATTGCAGCAGTATTTACAGGAGCCAAGAGTTGGAACCAGCCCACATGTGCATCATCAGATGAGTGGATAAGGAAACTGTGTTATATCTACACAATGGAATACTACTCTGCTATAAAAAAGAATGAAATACTACCATTCACAACAAAATGGATTGACTTAGGGATAATTATATTAAGTGAAACAAGTCAGGCACAGAAAGAAATACCACATGTTCTCATTTATCTGTGGGAGCTAAGAATAAATAAATATATAAATATACAAAACAAATAAACAGTGGGGCTGAAGAAGACACAATGATCACAACAATTCCTTGACGTTGTTAAGACAAGTGAACAGATATGATGTTAATGGAGGGGAGGGGAAGGGGGAGAGGGGAAAGAGGAATTGGTAAAGGGACACTGAGATCAATTACATTGTATATTGATAAAGTAAAACAAATAAAAGTATTAAAAATAATTTAAAAAATAATTTGAACTGAATCATAATAAAACAAATATATGAAAAGGTGCTATACAGTGAAAGCAAAAGCAGTACTTAGAAGGAAATTTATGTCACCAAAATGCCTGCTCTGAAAAAGAAGAAATGTTTTAAATCAGTGATTTCAGCTTCTACCTTAAGAAACCAGAAAAAGAAAGCCAAATGAAACACAAAGTAAGAAAAAAGGTAATAGAAATCAGAGCAGAAATCAATGAAATAGATAACGAAAAACAATAGAACAATATCAATAAAGCTAAAACTGGTTCTTTGAGAAAATCAACAAAATGCATAAATCTTCTTATGAAGTAAATGGTGTCCTCTTAAAATTCAAATGTTTGCAGCCTTGGACTCTCCAGCTAGGCCAGCATGACTGCAGAAGCTTTGAGGACAGTGTATGAGGCCTGAGTGCCCAGACCTTCCTGAGGACCATGTCCCATGGCACAAACACAACCCTCGGCCAGATATGGGAGACACTGGAGCAGCCAGGCACACTTGTGGCATTCCTGACAGCCCTGGCAGCCAATGCTCATCAGACCAGGGCCTCTGAGACACTGACCCTTCAGCCCGCCTTGCTGCTCAGCATGAAAGTAGACAGACCCATCTGACCCATTGTCTTCATTTAAAAAAATCTTTGATTTTTATTTTGGTGAAATTCATATAGCATGGACCATTTTTTTAAAAAAGGAAGAACATAGGAGAACTCCTGGAATTGAAGGATTCATTCAATGAAATAAAAAACAAAACTAAGAGCTTAAGCAGCAGGTTAGAACAAGCACAAGAAAGAATTTCAGAACTTGAATATAATCTTTTTGAAATAACCAACATGGACAAAAAAAAGGAAACAATTTTTTAAAATGAAGAAAATAAAAGAGAGATAGCAGACAACTTTAAGTGTACAAACACCTGAATCATGGGTATTCCAGAAGGGAAGGAGAAAGGAAAAGGCATTGAAAACCTATTCAATGAAATAATAATGGAAAACTGCCCAGGTATAGGGAGACACACAAACCTTCAGATCCAGGAAACTCAAAGATCTCCAGACAGATTCAATCCAAAAAGATCCTCAACAAGACACATTATAGTCAAACTGGCAAAGCTCAAAAACAAAGAAAGAATTCTAAAAGCAGCAAGTGAAAAGCATCAAGTCAACTATAAGGGAGCCCCCATCAGACCAGCAGCAGACTTCTCACCTGAAACACTACAGGCTAAAAGAAAATGGGATGATATACTCAAAATACTAAAAGAAAAAATTGCCAACTGAGAATTCTTTACCCATCAAGACTCTGCCAGGCTAACCTTCAGAAATGAGGGAGAAATAGTGTATTCCCCAGACAAACAAAAACTGCGGGAATTCACTGCTATGTAACCAGCCTGCAAGAAATTCTCAAGGGATTCCTGCATCTGGAGTCTCAAAAACAATAATCATTATCATGAATACACAAGAAAGAAGAAAACCCACTGATATAAAAAAATGCATACAAGAAAGAGTAAGAAACAAAATCTCACCACCTAAAAATACCAAGAATCATTGAAGATGAGTAATGAGAGGGGACAAAAGGAACAAAAGATATTTAAAACATCCAAACAAAAAGCAATAAAATGCCAGGAGTAAGACAAAACTTGTCAGCAGCAACCCTAAATATAAATGTATTAAATTCCCCATTCAAAAGATACAGACTGACTGATTAGATTAAAAAGCTAGACCCAACTACATGCTGTCTTCAAGAGACTCACTTGACCTGTAAAGACACACACAAACTAAAAGCTAAAGGATGGAAAAAGGTGTACTATGCAAATGAAAACCAAAAACAGCAGGAGTAGCTATACTTATATGAGGTAAAATAGACTTTAAATCAAAAACCATAAAAAGAGACAAAGAAAGCCACCATATAATGATAAAGGGATCTATCCAGCAAGAAGACATAAAAATCACAAATAAGTATGCACTCAATACTGGAGCAGCCAGATATATAAAGCAAACACTATTAGCCCTAAAGAAAGAGATAGATCCTGAAATGATAATAGTGGGGAAGCTGAACACCCCTCAGCATTGGACAGATCATCTAGGCAGCAAATCAAAAGAGAGACACAGGATTTAAACTATACCTTAGACTAATTATACCTGGCAGGTATCTGCAGAACATTTCATCCAACAGCTACAGAGTATATATTCTTCTCACCAGCACATGGAACATTCTCCAGAATAGATCACATGTTAGGTCACAAATCAAGTCTCAACAAATTTTTAAAAAATCAATGTCATTTCAAGTATCTTTTCTGACCACAACTGATTAAAACTGAAAATCAATTCTAATAAGTGAAACTCTGGAAACTATACAAATATATGGAAATTAAACAACAGGCTCTGGGTCCAAGAAGAAATTAAACAAGAAATCAAAAAAAAAATTCTTGAAACTAATGAAAATATACATCATACCAAAACCTGTGGGATACTGCAAAAGCAGTACTAAGAGGGAAGTTTATTACAATAAAGGCTTACTTAAGAAGAATAGAAAAACTTCAAATAAAAGACCTAATGCTACACCTCAAAGAACTAGAGAAAAAACAACCCAATCCTAAAAATAGTAGACAGAAAGACATGATTAATGTCAGAGCAGAACTAAATGAAATAGAGACCCAAAAAATGATACAAAAATATCAGTGAAACAAAAAGTTGGCTTTTTGAGAAGATAAATAAAACAGACACATCGTCACCTAGGTTCACAAAACAAACAAACAAACAAACAAAAGCAGAGAAGACCCAAATAAGAAAAATAAGATATAACAAAGGAGACATTACAACTGATACCACAGAAATACAAAAAAATCATTAGAAACTATTATAAACAATTATATGCTAACAAATATGAAAATCCTGGAGGAAATGGATAAATTTCTGGACAAATACAAGCTACCAAGACTGAACCAAGAAAACATTATAAACCTGAATAGACCAGTAACAAGAAATGAGATTGAAGCAATTATCAGCAGTCTCCCAACACAGAAAAGCCCAGGACTGGATGTCTTTACTGCTAAATTCTATCAAAACTTTAAAGAGGAACTAATACCAATTCTCTTCAAACTATTCCAAAAATTGAAAGAGAGGCCACTCTCCCAAACTCATTCTTTGAGGCCAGCATCACCCTGATAATAAAACCAAACAAAGATACAAAAAATAAAATAAAACTACAGACCAATATCTCTGATGAACAATGATAAGAAAATCCTCAACAAAATATTAGCAAGCAGAATACAGCAGCACATCAAAAAATTATACACCATGCACAAGTAGGATTCATCCCAGGGATGCAAGGATGGTTCAGCATATGCAAGTCAATAAATGTGATATACCTCATCAACAAAATCAAGGACAAAAGCCACATGATTATCTCAATAGATGCAGAAAAAGCATTTGACAAAATTCAACATCCCTTCATGATAAAGACTCTCAGCAAATTAGGTATAGAAGGAAAGTATCTCAACATAGTAAAAGCCATACATGACAAACCAATTTCCAATATCATCCTAATATTTCTTAGAACAGGAACAGACAAGGATGCCCACTCTCACCACTCCTTTCTAACATAGAATTAGAAGAATAGCCACAGCAATCAGGCAAGAGAAAGAAACAAAGGGCATCCAGATTGGAAAAGACAAAGTCAAACTGTCCCTGTTTGCAGATGACATGATTCTATATATAGAAAAACCTATAGACTCTACCACAAAACTCTTAGAGCTGATATATACAATTTCAGTAATATTGCAGGAAACAAAATCAACACATGAAAATCAGTGGAGTTTTTATACTCCAAAAATGAAGTAACAGAAAAAGAAATAAGAAAGCAGTCCTATTTACACCAAAAAATAAAATACCTAGGAATCATTTTAACCAAAGTGGTGAAAGATCTCTACAACGAGATCTACAAATCACCGCTGAAAGAAATTAAAGAAGACACAAGAAAGTGGAATGACATTCCATGCTCTTGGATTAGAAGCATTAACACTATGAAATCGTCCATACTACTCAAAGCGATCTACATATTCAATGCAATCTCCATCAAAATACCAATGACATTCTTCAAAGAAATAGAAAAATCAATGCTAATATTCATATGGAACAACGAAAGACCACGAATAGCCAAAGCAATCCTGAGCAAAAAAATAAAGAAAGAAAGAATGTCAGAGGCATAACATTCCGTGACTTCAAATCATACTACAAATCTATAGTTATCAAAATAGCCTGGTAATGTAATAAAAACATACACTCAAACCAGTGGAACAGAATAGAGAACTCGGAAATCCACTCACATACTTACAGTCAACTGATATTTGACAAAGGCCATGAGAACATACATTGATGAAAAGACAGCCTCTTTAATAAATGGTGCTGGGAAAATCAGACATCCATATGCAGAAGAAGGAAACTAGACCTGTACCTCTCACCGTATATCAAAATCAACTCAAAATGGTTTAAAGACTTAAGTATAAGACTTGAAACCACGCAAGTGCTAAAAGAAAATATAGGGAAATGCTCCAGGAAGTAGGACTGGGAAAAGAATTTATGAATAGGACCCCAAAAGTATGAGTAACCAAAGAAAAAATTAACAAATGGAATGATATCAAACTAAAAACCTTTTGCATCGCAAAGGAAACTCAACAGAGTGGAAAGACAACCTACATAATGGGAGAAAATATTTGCATACTGTACATCTGACAAGGGATTAAAATCCAGAATATCAAAGGAACTCAAACAACTTCACAGTAAAAAGAGAAATAATCCAACTAAAAAATGGGCAAAGGAGCTGAATAGGCATTTCTCAAAGGAAGACATACAAATGGCCAAAAGGTACATAAAAAAATGTTAAACATCACTAAGCATCAGGGAATTGCAAATCAAAATCATGCTGAGATACCATCTCACCCAAGTTAGATTGGTCATTGTCAAAAAGTCAGACAATAACAAATGCTGGTGAGGATGTGGAGAAAGGGGAACAATCCTACACTGTTGGTGGTACTATAAATTGTTTCAGCCATTATGGAAAATAGTATGGAGATTCCTCAAATAACTATAGGTAGAACTGTCATATGATTCAGCAATCCCGCTACTAAACATAAACCCAAAGGAATGGAAGTCATCATGTTGTAGGGATACTGCACTCCCATGTTTATCGTAGCTCTATTTACAATAGCCAAGATATGGAACCAACCTAAATGTCCACCAATGGAGGACTGGATAAGAACAATGTGGTATATATACACAGTGGAATACTACTCAGCATTAAAGATGAAATTCTGCCATTTGCAGCAACATGGATGAGCCTGAAGAGAATTATGTGAAGTGAAATACACTAGACACAGAAAGAGAAATGCCTCATGTCTCCATTCATAAGTGTGTGCTAAGAAAGAAAGGAAGGAAGGAAAAAGGAAGGAAGGAAGGAAGGAAGGAAGGAAGGAAGGAAGGAAGGAACGGCCTTGGCCAGCCACAATAGTAAGTTGAACTTTCAGAAAGAGAGAACAAATCTATGGGTGCCAGATGTGGGGAAGGGAGAGGGAGAGGTTAGGGAGAAATCAGGTAAAGGACACAAAGAATAATTACAATTGGCAATAATGAATAAGCTAATAATATTGACTTTATCATCAAATATTTTACAGAAATACTGATAGTCAATACTGTACCCCCAAAATATTTATAATCAATTTCCTTCAATAAAAAAAAAGAGTGTTCCAGTCAAGATGGCAGAATAGACGGTCCCCAGCGTCACTCTCTCCCACAAACCAAACAATTTACAACTATAAAAACGCAACAACAGCCAACCTGGGGCCGCTAGAGCTCAGGGGAAGAGGAGGAGAGACTTACAGAGTACATGAAGGCAGGAGAAGCCACAATGAGAGAAAGAAAAAACTGCTTGGAGTGTTTGGGGCCACGGCTGCTTTAAGGCCACAGGTGCTGAGTGCACGGAGCAGGATCCAGCAGAAGTCGCAGCTGTGCCCTTTGGATGGAGTTGCTTGGAGGCGGCAGGAAAGAAAGGGGCCTTGGTGGCCCCCAGGACAGCAAGACCACTAATAGGGTTCCCGTGGACCCACACAGGAGTGAGGAGCCACAATAACAGAAAAAAAAGAAAGAAAGATTCAGAGGCTGGTGAGTCATTGCAAGGGATTGGTGCACAGCCCATCACATGGAAAGTGTTAGGAGCACAGTTGGGGGAGGGAGACGGGCCCACCGGGAGAACACTGGGACATAGCAAGGACAGCTGATCTGCCCCCCAATCAGCACAGGGCCACTCAGAGGAGACTGGTCAGGAATATAGAATTGCATGGGGTGCAATTGGATGAAAAGACTCAGGCCCAGGTCAGAGTTTCTACACAACCCAGGTGCACCAGGTCTCTGGAGAGCTGGAAGTACCTATAAGGGGAAACATTAAATGCTGAGCTGCACAAAAAGCCTTCCCTAGGGAAACAGCAGCAAAACAGAAATTTAGCTAAACTACACAGAGCTCAAGTACTGGTTCCCACAGAAAGTTCCCCCATTTTAGAAGTAAGCAGAAGACAAAAATATTAGTTCCAACCCAGGCACGCCACCAGCACCGTGGGGCCTGCCTGGGGGCCCAAGGCATGGAGCTGGAGACCAGAAACCCCCAGCCCATAACCAGGCACACTGCCAGTGCCAAACAACATGCCAAAAACATCACCTCCATGTGGGTGGCCCACCACAGCCACCACAGTAACCATGGCTGCCACAAAAGTGGCTAGACATCACAACCGCCACACAAACGGTCCACCAGCAACTGGAGTGCATTGACACAAGGACAGTCACCAGCAGAGACCAAAGAAAAGAAGAGGATGTCTCTCCCTACAGAGCCCATTCCAGAATGACAGAAGATAATATTGGGGGACCTGATCACACCTCTCAGCATTGGACAGATCATCTAGGCAACAAATCAACAGAGTAACCATAACTCTTTCAGAGGGAGAGAAGAAATCGAGGGTTGTCAGTGGTGGGAGGAGGGAGGGGGAGGGGGATTGAGATAGTTTGGATAAGGGGCATAAAGAATAAGTGCAATTTGTAACAATATATATAATAGTAATATTGATTTGATCAACATAAGTCAACATTGAACTCCCAAAATATGAATAATCAATTATGATTCAATAAAATTTTTTTTAAATTAATGAAGAGATAAATCGTGAACATGGATGGAGATATAATCTATAGATTTTACACAATTTTTATTCAAAATCCTCATGAGGTGTTAAAAACTAAGTATTCTGAAAGTCTAGGATAAATATATTAAATTGTAGCATTTTCTCCCACATTGATAATTTTCAAGAGTTTTGTTGTTCTACATGGGGAAAAGATTAATAGCAATTTGATTTGTTTAATAAAGAGGCTGCCTTCTCCAATCTTTGTGTAAATAATAACTAAAATTTTGTTTGGCTTTGTTTTGCTTTATGTAAACCCCCCCCCCCAAAAAAAAAACAAAAAGAATTCCACCTTATTAGTCAAGTGAAAGTGTTGAGGTTATACCACACTGCACGGAATCTAAGATTCCATGGATTGCAAGATGCACCATCTTTAATATATCACTAAGAAAGAGAAAAATAACAACCAAAATAACCGTGAAACAATGTTTTCTTATCACTTGGATTTTTTATTCTATACTTAAAGAAAGCACTCTCCATCTTATTTACATATAGAAACAATATGAATTGATTATGGTATTCCTAAAACTTGTTTATATCTTGAGTAAGAATCTTCACTGTCTATGTTTTCCAGATAATGTTGTCCTCTGTGCCATCAAGAGTATTGGTAATGCAGTATTTCTTGAAATAATGCTCCACCACTAACTCTGGAATTTTCTTACAAGCCACTGATACCTTCTTTGCAAACCAGAGTGCAAATGTTCAGGCTACTAGAATTTCATCTCTACTGCTTTCTGACTGACAGCAGTTTTATAAGGTGCTTCTTGTTTTCAGACAGGTTAAAATGTGAGAAAGTGCTCATCAGAATTGGTGAAATCCAACAAACATGACTTCATTTGAAAACACGGTTGCTACTGTTTGAAAATATTTGAAAACTTCTGGTGTTGTCAAAACATCCTTGGTCTTAAGGAATCATAGGACCTGGGTTAAGTATTGACCATATTAACTGGCTATGGCTATGGTAAGTAACATAAGTTCTCTGAACCTGTTTTCTAAGCTGTAAACAAGGAATAAGCAACTTACCTCATAGGATGATTGTAATGATTAAAAGAAAATTTAAATTCCACAAAAGTAGGAATGATTCTATCTTTTTTGTCACTAACTTTTCATTCTCTGGAGAAGTAACAGGGAGCTCAAATGAATGAACATTTCATATACATCAAACTACATGAGAAGTGTCTGTGTTGGCCTGTTGCCATGGTGGAAGGTAACATATTCTTAGCAAAGGAAAAAAAGAAACAGGTAGTGGTTCAGTAAATATGTAACGATATTTAGTCCCTCTCTCCATTTTGCCTCAGTGATTTTGAATTCTGTTGCTTCCCAAATGCCGGTAATTTCTTCCAGTCTAAAGTTGCTTGATTATTTTCTTGTATATTAAAGAAACAAGATCAACATAATTGTACGCCAGAGAGCTATTCTATTATTCCTGAATTCTTAAAAATGTCGTTTATTATAAGTTTTTGTGTGTATTTATTGTTAAATATTAAAAAGATACAGAAAATGTGGGAGAAAAAACAACAAAAAGAAAATGTATTTATTTAGCTCATGGATTTGGAGGCTGGGAAGTCTGATGGTATAGTGCTGGCATCTCACAAGACTCATCCCATGGTGTAAGGCATCATGTGGCCAGGAAGTACATACATGAGACAGGGAGAAAATGGGGGCTAAGCTTATTCTTTTATCAGGAGTTCACTCCTACAATAACTCACTCCCAAGATAATAGCATTAATCCATTCATGAGGGCCCTGCCCTCATGATCTAATCAACTCTTAAAGTCCCCACCTCTTAATATCACTATAATGGCAATTAAATTTCAACATGAGTTTTGGAGGGGAATTCAAACTATAGCAATGAACTCTGCTACTAAATTTCCCCTAACTACCAGCCAGCTCTAATTTCCCATAGCTTTTATTTGCTTCTCAGAATACAATGAGAGCAGCATCAGTAGAGAAAAGAGGCATTTCTTTCTTCTCACAGCACATGAATTGAGAGAGACCATAGGCTAAAAGCTTTTTGCCAAGCCAAATTTTCCTTGGGCTTCTGCTAAAGACTAGCAGAAGAAATTTAGTTCAGGGGCCGGCCCGGTGGTGCACTGCTACAGTGCGCCACTTGGGAGCACGGCGGCGCTCCCACCGAGGGTTTGGATCCCACATACAGACCGGCCGCTCACTGGCTGAGTGAGGTGCGGGTGCACCACCGAGGGTTACGATCCTGTTGCCGGTCCCGGTCTGGTACGGGCGTGACACTGAGGGTTGGGACCCGTTGCCAGTCACAAAAAAAGACAAAAAGGGGAGAAAAAAAAAAAAAAAAAGAAATTTAGTTCAGTCTCTGAACAAGTATTGGGATCTGAGAGATGGTTTCTCTGATAATGTTTTCTCTGGCAGCAAGAGGTAAGAACTCTCCTCTCCAATAAGATGACATGGTCTAATAATGTATATTGTTTTCAAATGAAAAGTATATCAATATTCATGTCATGTCAAGTTACTTTGTGTATGCTGCATGAAGCCAAGTTGTTGGATTCCATTTGCAGGTAGCTCCCTGGCCACACATTTACATGATGGCCCAGTTTTGAGTAGCATGAATCAATCCATTAGCAAACATTTGCTGAGAGCCTACTGTGTGCAAAACATTGAGTTGAAAGTTTAAATTCAAAAAAGAATATAAATGCTGAGATTTCATGATCCACAGAGAAAGGAAGAGTAGGAGTAGATATGGCCAGAGGATATTTTTCTGGAATGCTGTTGGGAGGGGAATAATTTCTGCAACTGCAACTTTCACAAAATATCTTTCTGGTTAATGAAAAATGTCCACTACTTTGTAGTTTCCCACTACCAGATAATTACACACAGGAAGAAGGACAGAACACCCATTAGAAAAAATTGAAGCACTCTCATCTAATTTGAAGGTATACAAAGGTCACTTTGATAGTTTCAAATTGAAACTTGTAAAGTGTAAGAGATGGTTCTAATATTTAAAATATTAGTCTCAAACTAGTTAGCTCATGCTAGGTGGATGTTACTAGGGCTCAGGACATTACCACAGGCTTTGAATAACCAAAAGCATTGTCTGTCTTTTCCCCAGGAGCATAGATAATCCCTAATTTCCACATCACTTAGGCTTTCTTTTTTTCTATTTATTTTTTAATTGACATATATAAATTGTATATATTTATTGTGTACAACATGATTTTTTTGAAATAGGTATGTATTGTGGAATGGCTAAATCTAGAGAATTGAGGAGCAAAATCCACTTTGGATTTGCTAAGTTTCTGAGATTACTTAATTGGAGATAGAGACCTGCCTGAGAAAGTTAGAAATGATTCTACAAGGCAAGCATTGATATTTGTTGTACCCATGAGCATGAGGTCAGGCCAGAATAGGTTACTCTAGATTGTCTGCTTACAAATGCTCTCCAGTAGTTGTTTCTACAAATGCACTTAAACAGATCTTTAGGAGATGATGCTTCTTCTGACCCAACCCATTAGTGATTCAAAGGCTGAAAATGTGGAGGTATTTTAATCATTGAACCAAGCCTATCTAAATGAAAGGGAACTCAGAGATAATCACATCTGATCTCCTCTTTTACAGATGGGAGTAAGTGATAGAGAAGCCAAGTAACTTGCCCAAGAACACACACATAGTCTAAAGCAGGAACTCAACTAGAACCTAGGTCTTCTGACCCATATAGAAGGTTCTTTCCACTAACCCATGGAGTCCTTGAATGTGTTTTCAGGAATCCCTGTTAAAATACATACACATAATGAGAAGAATCATACCTTGGCAGGAGTTGGTTTATCAATTGGCCAGCAAACCTTGAGGCAATGAGACACACAGCTGCTTAGCGTTAGGGTAAGCCAGACCTAGGTTTGAATCCCAGCTCTGCCATGTTGTGACTGTGTAACTTTAGACATTTCATCTGACCTCTGTGAGCCTTGGTTTTCTATGCTGTCATGTGGCACTGGGATCACGGCTACTTCACGTGGCTGTTGTAAAGATTAAAGGAGATACTTTAATGCATTTTAACATGAGTTGTACCATGTAACATGCAGGTCACAGTATGGCAGTGAATTTGATTGGGTTATGTAATTAGAAAACAGCAAATTGCTTGGGGTTGGCTGGAGGAAAAATTCTTGGGTTCAAATTCCAGCCTTAATATTTGCTAGGTGAGAAATCTTAGACAAGTTATTTAACTTTTCTGTGCCTCAGTTTTCTTATTTATAAACTAAGGATAAATATGGAACTTACTTCCTAGGTTTGTGTATTAGTCTGTTTCTGTTGCTTATAATAAAATACTTGAAACTGGGTGATTTATAAAGAAAACAAAATTTATTACTTACAGTTTCTGAGTCTGGGAACTCCAAAGTCCATCTGATGGTGGTGACAGTTACCTAGGGGTATCACATTGCAAGATGGTGGAAGCAGAGAGAGAGAGAGACAGACTCTCCTCTTTCTTCTTTTACATCCCTCAGAACCATGCCCCCTGACCGCCATTTTTAATCTATTCACTATGGTATGGTCCTTCAATCTGATCACCTCTTCAAGGCTCCACCTTTCAGTTACCATAATAGGATTTCCCATCCTTTTTAACAGTCACAGTAGAGACGAAGTTTCTGATACATAAAACTTGGGTTGCACAATTCAAGCTTCAGGGAGTTTTGAAGGACATAATTTAAGCCACTATAGTTTGTTTCGATGATTAAATGAATAAATATATATTAAGTGCTTAGGTCAGTGTCTGGCATGTGGCAAGTGCTATATATGAGTGTGAGTTATTATGTTTCACTGACAGTACCAGTTCCTTAGAACACTGTCCTCTCTACTTCCTTTCTTCCTAACTCTTCCTCCCCCCCCCCCACCACTCCTGAAAGAGATCACCCTCAGAGATCATCTTGCCCATACCCCCAGCTACAGACAGTCTCCCACCATATGCAGCTGTAGCAGAGAGCTATCTTGCTCTTAAAGGTCTCCAAGGAAGATGCTGCAGCTCCCCTGGTATCCATGAACCAGCCTCACCAGTCCTGAAATCAGAAACATTTCTCTTCAGATTCTGGTGTTTCATACCCTGAAATGGGGAAAGGGGGGGTCTCCCAATTAGCAACAGTATATGATATGAATAGCATTTGGGAGATTCTTTGATATAATATGGACCTGAGTTCAAATCTCATTCAGCTACTTAACATATGACTTAGGCCAAGTCAATTTCCTTCTATTGGGCAAGTCACTTCCCCTTCTGGGGCCTTAGTTTTGTCAACTGAAAAGTGGAAGTTGTTATGGACTGAATGTTTGTGTTCCCCTAAAAATCATACATTGAAATCCTAACCCCCAATATGATGGTATTAGGAAGCGGGGCATTTGGAAGATAAATTAGGTTATGAAGCTCCCATGAATAGGATTACTGACCTTATAAAAGAAACCCAGAGAGTTCTCTAGACCTCTTATCATGATGTGAGGACATAACAAGTCGGCAGTCTTCAACACAGAAGAGGGCCCTTAACCAGAACCCAGCCATGCTGGCATCCTGATCTCAGACTTCCAGACTTTAGAACTGTGAGAAATAAATTTCTATTGTTTATAAGCCACCCAGTCTATAGTACTTTGTTATAACAGCCTGAACTAAGAAAAGTTAAGTACTTACCTCATAAGTTTGTGGTGGGAATTAATGAAAAGGTGCATATAAAAAACTCAGCTGAGTACCTAGCACATAACTCAATAAATAATTCTGCCTATTCTCATCATTAACAATAACAACAAAAAGTGCTATTTATGCCTTCTATGTCAGTCACCTAGAGATGACCTCCTAGCTAGGAATTATCATAACCCTTTTAGTTAGAGACTCTGTTCTTCCTGCTTCTCTCCTCTTCTCCCCCAATAGAGAGTAGTATAAGATCAGGAGGTAATTTTTCTGGCTCTCTGATCTGGGGGCTGGGGAGTGGTCTGAGTGCTAGAGAAGGTCAGGTCAACTGCTATGCCTACAGCAAACTCCTATGGGATAAGCATACATTGGTGGATTTGTCTTAGTTTTTACTGTTTTCTCCAGAAGCCTAATCAAAATAATAATCACTCACCATGACAGGGAGGAGGCTTACAACCCATCAGATCTACTTGGCAAGTCATTTGTCATCAGGCTGAATTGCATTTTCTCACCTGCTGGGTGCGAACAGAACTAACTGTGTTACCTAGAGGGGATGGTGGGAAATGAGAGAGGAGGAGAGGAGGGATGTGGAAGAATGAAACAGGAAAAAAGAGAAAGAGAAAGAACAAGAAATGGAAAGGTCAGGCTAGAATGGCTCAAAAGTCCTCCTAGCCTTTGGGGTGGGATTGAGTTGGGGGGTCCTGTTAAAGAAAAGAGGGAAATGATCACTCCTATACTGGACTATCATTTGCTGAGAACTGGTACCTATTCCATACCAGGCCCTTTGTATACACTACCGTAGTCCCCCTTTATCCATGGTTTCATTCTCCATAATATCAGTTACCTGAGGTCAACTTGCAGGTCTGAAAATATTAAATGGAAAATTCGAGAAATAAACAATTCTTGAGTTTTAAATTGTGCACTGTTCTGAGTAGCATGATGAAATCTCTCACCATCCCGCTCTATCTCTATTGGGACATGAATCATCCCTTTGTCCAGCGTATCCATAACGTTTATGGTACCTGTTAGTCACTTAGTAGCTACTTTGGTTATCAGATCTACTGTTGTGGTATCACAGTGCTTGTGTTCAAGTAACCCTTATTTTATTTCATAATGGCTCCAAAGCTAAAGATTAGTGATACTGTCAATTTGGATATGCCAAAGATAATCCATAAAGGCTTCATTTAAGTGAAAAGGTGAACGTTTTTGACTTAATAAGGAAAGAAAAAATCATATGCTGAAGTTGCTAAGATCTACAGTAAGAACAAATCTTCTATCTGTGAAATTATGAAGAAGAAAAAAAACTTGTGCTAGTTTTTCTGTCACACCTCAAACTGCAAAAGTTAGGACCACAGTGCATGATAAGTGCTTAGTTAAGATGGAAAAGGAATTAAATTTGTGGGTGGTTGACATGAACAGAAATATGTTCTGATTGACAGCAGTTGGGTTCAGTACTATCTGCGATTTCAGGCATCCACTGGAGGTCTTGGAAGGTGCCTCCTGTGGATAAGGGGGACTACTGTACTTTCATTTCATTTCACATCCATTTCACTGTGTTCATTCTGCTCTATCACCCTGTCTCTCACTTGGTGCAAGCCTGTGTGTCTATGTGCTAGAAAGTGACTTTGTGAGGGTCCTTAGCTAGATTTGAGTTAGAAAGAATAAAAGGAAGAATTATAAGTTCCCCCAAACAGGTATCAGGTTTCCAACTTTGACTTTGGTGTCAATAAAACTTAAAATACAGTAGAATAATAGTCCTCAGATTTCTACAACACCATATGGAATAGCACCTGCTTGATGTTCTCCACAAACTAGTCATTTTCCAAACAATCACAGCAATATGGGAGATAAAATGATAATTACAATAGACCAGGAGGCCAAATGAGATCTGAAACATGATAGACTCTCTCCAACGGAAAGAGCATAACTTATTGCATGCCTTAGGAAGATGGTAGATAAACCTATTTATGGTCAAAACATATTGGCCGGCAACACCCCCAGCAGCCACCCCTATAAGGGAGATGATCTCTGGTACATTCACTAACCTGGAAACAGGGGGCTGAACCAGATGACTCCTTAGGGTCCTTTCTAGCTTTCTGTCTTCTGGACTGTAAGATATTGTCGTCAGTGTTGGTGGCTAATATTCTGGCCTCTGAAAGAGTTTCACTTTGGGTGAAATGGTGCTGGTGCCTTTGAGAACAAGCTGATTTTTAACCTTTTGCATTTTGATATTTTTGTTATTATTACATGTGGGCCTAGTACCTTTCCTTGAGTCATTTTGACAGGAACTAATCAGAAAAGGCATTTTAATGCGCATTGCAATGGCTCTCTAGGTTGTTGTGATGCCTGGAAATAGCTTTCAGGTTGGAGGCAAAAAAAGCAAGAGACTAAGTAAAAAAGCTGTCCTCAAAAGAGAAGCCTGGGGCGTGGCTCATGGGAGCTCTTCGCCAAATGATACTCAAATTCCTGGTGTGTAACTTTGTGTCATTTTTGCCACTCAGTGAAAGAGTGAATCCATTGTAGATTCCAGTTAAGCATATGTATCACTTTGTCCACTGGGGCCTCCATAGGCCAAGGGAAATGCATACAAATAACTTAAACCCAGAGAACAAATGAATTCCGTCAAGAAACAATATAGGGCTGGCTGGTTGGCTCAGCTGGTTTGAGTGTGATGATATACCATCAAGGTCAAGGATTCGGATCCCTGTACTGTGCATCCGCCCCCCAAACAACAACAACAACAACAACAACAACAACAACAAAATCAATATAGAACCAGTCTTCCAACACCATTCAGTTCCAAACACCAGGGTTGAGAACATCCCACATAAAGTGTTTGATGGAGCTTGCTAGAACCAAGGTTGCTTATAAAAATGTGCTTGTTCTGTCTCCAGACTGAAGCTAGAGAAGGAGATTTTCCACCATCGGTCCTGCCCTCCGGATTTCCTTTTGCAATTTGGACAGAGGAGTCCTGGTGTCATTCCCCAGGTCTCAGGGGACCCAAATATACCCTCACTGCTTCTCAGATCAATGAGACCCTGCCCTCTGACTCAGTTTTAATCAGTAGGGTATGTATGGCTCCTAGTTCCAGCTTGGAAATGTCTTCTCCAAAATAAAATTGAATAATTCTTTGAACTAGTAGGTCATCTAGTAACTCCTCTTCACTTCCTAACTGTTGTAACCCTGGCAAGCTACTTCACCTGTCTGTACCTCAGTTTCCTTACTGGTAAAATGACAATAAAACTAGCAGTAGCTACTTCCTAGGGGGGTTGTGAGGATTAAATGAGTGAATTTATGTAAAGCCTGGCACACAGCGAGCATATGTAAGTGTTAGCTATCATGATAATGATGATGATTATCCTGCCACTTCATGTTACAAATGAGGAAACTGATGTACAGAAAGGTAAAATCATTTGCTGAAGGTCCCACAGCTAGTATTAAACCTAAGATTTGAGCCCAGGCATCTTGACCCAATGCCCTTTCTATAAAACCACCCATGCAAAAAATGGCTTCACAGATATCTTAGAACCAGTTTTGGCCAATTTCAGATTATTCTTCAGAGATGAATTCTGGCACATGTGCATTATTTAAATTCTTAGCAATTATTTCAGAGCCTGGCACATAGATGTGTTCAATTAATATTAATTGGATAATGAGTTGTTCTAAGCCTCTCCTCTACTTCCTTGCTACAGGGACTGGAAGGTCAATGTAATACCATGCTTTGACTAAGACTTGATTTCCACCTTCATTCTGGAAAAGAAATTTTAAAATGCATCAGGTGGATTTTGGGATAACTCTACAAGAAGCATTTACTGTCAGTGAAAGTTTGTTAGACTTTGGAACCAGTGGTGTGCTGGTAGATCTTTAACAATCAGCTCAAGGTGATGAAGGAGAGAGAGAGACCTATTTGTAGCATTTGCTGATTTCAAACTACCAATTCCATGTTACGAAATGCAGAGTTGGGAAGAGATTCACAGTAGCACACCATGCAGATACAATAGTACATATATTAGTTATACAGTACATATATAATACATATGTGTATAATATAGAAATAATATTACAAATAATAGTAAAGTATAGTAAAATATTTTGTAAGTGATGAGTTTTGAGCATTTATTACCTTTGTTTTTTAATATCATTTAATCATAAGTTTACATAATTTGAATAAAAAATTAATTGTGGTAAAAAACACAGTAGTGTTAAGTATATTCACAACAGATCTCCAGACCTTTTTCATCTTGCAGAACTAAAACTCTATAGCCACTAAACAATACCTCCCCATTTCCCCCTCCCTCCAGCACCTGATAACCTCCATTCTACCTTCTGTCTCTATGAATTTGACTACTTTAGGTACCTCATATAAGTAGAATCATAAAGTATTGTTTTTTGTGACTGGTTTATTTCACTTAGCCTACTGTCCTCAAGGTCCATCCATGTTGTAGCATGTGACAGGATTTCCTTTCTTTATATGGCTGAATAATATTCTGTTGTATGTATATACCTCATTTTGTTTATCTATTTATCTGTCAATGGACATTTGGGCTGCTTCCACCTTTTGGCTATTGTGAATAATGCTACTATGAACATGGACGTTAATTTAATTTTTAATGCTGGCTGTGTTTTTAACTACTGGCTCACAAATTTTCTAAAAATTTTACAGTCAGCTGTTGAGTGGTGGTATGAGTTGGCTTCAGAACACTACAGCCTGGAACCAGTGATTGGGGGTACATGCAAACCTTCACTTGAGGATTTTAAAATTGAACACTTTGGGAAGATTTAAAGTGTGCTTTCCACCTGGGGATAGAAAGATGGGCAAAATTATCAGGAATTTTGGACTTGTGGAATTTCAGAACTGGGAAGGTCCCTGACTTTGAGATAATTTAGCCTTATTACTTAAGGCATAGTCTGTGGATTTTTTATTACCTGGGAACTTGTTAGAAATGCAGAATTCCAGACCCCACTTCAGACCTAATGAATCAGAATCTCCATTTTAACAGGGAACTCCTGTGTACCTTAAAACTTGAGAATCACTAATTTAGTGCACCATTCTCACAACACACACACACACACACACACACACACACACACACACACACACGGCTCCCACCTCTCCCACCTCTCCTACTCCATTATGCAGATGAGAAAAATTGAGGTCTACAGAAGGAAAGGGACTTACTCCAAATTAGAGTGTGTGTCAGTGGCAGAACTGAGACCAGAATTGCAGCACCTCTACAGGGGCCTTTTGTATCTTTTGTTCCTCTCTGGTTACAAAAAAAATGTATGAAAGGTAGAGCCTGAAGTATTTATAGGTGAAATAATATGATGGTATGTTTGGGATATGCTTTACAATACTCCAGAAAGTTTGAAACAAAAGTGGCCATGAATTGCTAACTAGTGGGTGATAGGTACATGGGATTCATTATATGATTCTGTTTGTGTGTATGTTTGAAAGTTTCCATAATAAAAAGTAAAAAGAAGAAAAGTATAGTAACGTGGTAATTTTTGATAATATGGTACTAGTTGAAATGAGGTTTTCAGATAATTTGTGGATTTCACTTATTGGTGGAGCGGAGGGAAGTTGGGGTTCCAACCCCAGCAAAAGACGCTCCCTCCTTCTAGGAGCCTGAGTATCTGGCACTTGGAGCTGGGCTGGATTTGCATAATTAGCACTCTGATGCCTTCATCAGATGAGAGAGGAGAGGGCTTGAAAAGCAGCCACAAATCCTAAAAAGCAGAGCCTTTCATCTCACTAGATGCTGATACACCAAGAAGATGTCCTGTCAGGCTTCCCCAACCCAAGCTGGCTGGAAAGTATCTATTGCTAGGGATGACGGGAGACTGGGATAAGGATGAATAGGGAAATATACCCTTCAACTTGACATTCAGCAAAAGTAAATTTGGGGAGAAGGTAAAAGCTGTCCTTTTGTATTAGTTCTAAAGATAACACTATGTTTGCTGGATTTTGCAGAGGGCTAATAGCTGCAAACTAAAGGTTATGGATGAGGGGCCACATACCTCATTGGGCAGGCAAGGATTTGTCCTTCATAGGGTTAGAGTGTAGTTCAGAGAGAGTGGCTGGTGGACTGGCCTCACCCGAGCATCCTGGCTCCTTTCTGACAGCCTGAACTTTAAGGAACCACAAAATCATTGAAGCTTCCCCTTCAGGGGCTCTAGAATTGTCTCTCAGAGCAGCTTCTATTTCTATTTTAGGGCTGTCATAGGCTGGGAGAAGATAAAGGAATTGGAGAATGAGAGGGGCAGTCTGACAGGGTCTCCCTCATCTGAGGACCTCCCTCTTCCCACTTAGTCTCCAAGAGAGACCATCTTTTCCCACTCAACATTCATAGCTGACTCTCAGCCCAACAGGCCCGTATTTAACAATATCCTTACTTGTGGCATGTTAATTTGGTAGAGATCATGTCAAGAGCACATTCTAAGTCTCCCAGTCCTTTATTGCCCAGTCAGGGCAGGCCTCACATAAAATTGAGACCCTGACCTCCCCTAAAGTCTGTTCCTAGAAATTATGACTTTTCATTGCATTCATATGTGAAAGGTATTTTCACACAACTGTGATGATTGGTTCTGGAAAACTACTGGGGGTGGGAGGAGGGATAGTTAGGCCCCTGAGGGATGAATCATCCAGGTTGGAGGTGTGATGTGTCTTAATCACTGAGGGAGACAGGGAGGTGTGGAAAAGAGGGAGGGCTCTCTGAGGCAAACTGGAAGTGACATTTCTCACACTCACAGCCTGCGTCTACAACCAAGGCAGAGATCCTAGAGGCTAATGATTCAGGAGGCAATAAATTCCAGGGCCCCTAAACTGTGCAGCAGTCTAGAAATGGGAGCTTGGAAATCCACTCTTTATCCTATTTTCTGTACTTTTCTTTGTCTTCAGAAGTTTGAAATTGAATCTCCCTCAGATTAAAGTATAAGTGGCATTGCTAGCCTCAGGCCAAGCTCAAGTTAGGCCTGGATGCCAAAGACAGAATGTTCAAGATATCCAGAAAACAAATCAAAGTGGCATTGCTGAGATTGAAACAGGGATGGGCTTTGCATGTCCCACCCCCAAACATGTAAGATCTCTAGGACTACTCAAAATCTCTGGAGTATTTCACTCTTCTTTAAAAATACTTTTTGTTTATTATGGGATCTTTGAAACAAATACAAAAGTAGAGGTAACAGTATAATGAAACCCCATATGCTCATTATTCAGTTTCAACAATTAGTAATTCATCTATTTCTCTGTGTACTCCCTCACCACACATCTCTGGATTATTTTGAAACATATCCTTGATGTCATCATATCATTTTATTTGAAAATAGTATGTATCTCTAAATGATAAGGATTCTAAAAATTATAACTACAGTATCATTATCAAACATAAAAGTATACTAGGAATAATTCCTTAATATTGTATAGTATTCAGTCCTGAGTGTCTCACAAATGTAATTTTTAAACAGTTGTGTCCCCACAAGGATCATAATAATGTCTATATGTTACAAATGACTGATATGTCTCTGTTAAGCTTAAATACTAGGTTCATCTTCTCTCTCTCTCTCTCTTTATCCTTCCCTCTCTCCTTCATTGTAATGTTTTTATTGAGGAAACTGGTTGGTTTGTTTTTTAGTGTTTCCCACAATATGGTCTGCATTTTATTGACTGCATTCCTGTTGGTGTATTTTAGTGTTCTCCTTTCTTCTATTTACTGTAAATTAAAGAGATATAAAGACTTGATGATATTCAAATTCAATTTTTGGCAAGACTGCTTCACAGGCAGTGCTTTGTCACTTCATCTGGAGGCACACAATGGCTGGTGGCTCTCTTTTTGTGATATTATCATCTCCTTTCTTTACAGATAACTGAAACAAATTCAGACTAGGGTGAGACTGACCAGAACTGGAAACTTTATCAAGCCTAGGTCTTCTGACTTTCCATCCAGTAATCTTTGCCCTGTACCACATCCCACCCGGCCCTTGGGGGAGGCATTTCATGAGCAGGTTAGGAATACCACAGTGTGGAGAGCTACCTACTTTTCTATTTCAATGGGAACTTGTCCTTAGTTCTATAGGGCTTTCTGGCCCCACCTCCAGTTCAGTATTCCTACAGTATAGTTTAGAAAGTCCCCACTTGGAAAAAAAGGCAGGGGTGGGCTTCTCCACTGGTTTTGGCAAACCCAAAACAGGGCTGGGCTGCACAGTGGCCCCTTCAAGATGGGGGAGGAAGGGGTTGTCTGGCACAAAACAGCAAGGTGGGATGTGCTTGCAAACTGGTAGAACTGTTAGGGTGAGGGGAGTGCTCTATCTTCCAGTAGTTGCATCCTGGGCTCAGTGCCAATGGGATTGGAGAGCAGGGAGGGGAAGAAGGGAGGAAGGAGGCAGGAAGTATAGAGCACAGAATTCTGGGAAATCACCCTTGATGTAAGGGTCAGTCTCTGATGCTGCTGCTCTTTGTAGAAGGGAAGAAGGGAGCTCCTAGCCTGGCTAAGAAAGACCCTTTCCACCTGGAAATTACTCATTGGCAAGTTCATACTCTTAATACAGAGATTGGTTCATCTAATCTTTTCTGTACATTTTAGATTCCCATCATGTTTCAAAGATCTAAGTGGGTTATTAATTGAGCATTGGAGTTTCAGAGAGTCTCAAGTCTTGGACAGACCCTAGGACATCCCCCAGCCTTTCTAATTTCCTTTCCCTTCAGTTATGTTTTCTTTTCTACCAACCTTCACCACTGAGCAGTCCTTTCTCGAAGTTAACTCGAATCCTTCCTGATAAAGTACAAACCCATTTCCTCTTCTCCTTTGATGGAGTTTGGATGTGTTCTCCCTTCCAAAACTCATGTGGAAATTTGATCCCCAATGTGGCAGTGTTGGAAACTGATTGAGTCATGGGGGCAGATCCCTCATGAATGGATTAATGCTCTCCCTGGGGGAGGGGGGATTAATGAGTGAGTTCTCACTCTATTAGTTCCCATAAGAGCTAGTTGTTTAAAAAGACCCTGGCACCTCCTCTCTCTCTCTTGCTTCCTCTCACCATGTGATCTTCTTGTACCTGCCAGCTGCCTGCTGCTTTCTGCCATGAGTAGAAGCAGCCTGAGGCCCATGCCAGATGCAGCTATCCCAGAATTGTAAGCCAAATAAACCTCCCTTCTTTATAAATTACCCAGTCTCAGGTATTTCTGTTACAGAAACACAAAATGGACTAAAACAGAAAATTGGTAGAGAGAGTGGGGTGTTACTGTACAGATTCCCAAAAATGTGGATACAGCTTTGGAACTGGGTAATCGGCAAAAGCTGGAGGAGTTTGGAGTACTCAGAAGAAGGCAAAGAGATGAAAGAAAGTTTGGAATGTTTTAGAGACTGGTTAAATGGTGGTGAACAGAATGCATATGTCAATATGGACTATAAAGTCCATTCTAAGGAGGTCTCAGATAGAAATAAGAAGGAGTTTGCCAGAAACTGGGGCAAACATCACCCTTGCTGTGAACGGACAAGGAATTTGGCTGCATTGTGTCCATGCCCCAGGACTTTGTGGAAGTTGGAACTTAGGAGTTGTGAACCAGAGTATTTGGCAGAAGAAATTTCTAAGCAGAAAAGCATTAAGGAAGCTGCATGGCTACTTGCAACAGCCTACGCTGAGTTATGGTGGTAAAGGCATGACATAAAGCCAGAATTTAAAAGGGGAGCAGAATGTAAAGATTTGGAAAATTTGCAGCCTGGCCATGTGGTAGAGAAGCAGAGAGCAGGAGAAAAATGCAAGGGTGAAGCAGATAAACTGGTTGCTAAAGACATTATCTTGGCAATGAGGCAGCCAGATGCTAATAACCAGGACAATGGGGCATTTGAGAAGTCTGGAAGGGTGCCCCACCCATCACAGACCCTGAGGCCTAGAAGGACTGAGTTGTCCCAGAGGACAGACTGGGGTGCAGCTGCCTTCAGGGACCTGCTCCCTGCCTCCCAGCTACTCTGGCTGGAGCAGCCCTAAGTGTGGTTCATGCAGCAGCTCTGGAGAGTAGAAGCCTGAATCCTTGGTGGCGTTCATGTTGTGTTAAGTCTGCAGGCTGGCAGAACATGAGAGCAGTGGAGGCGTGGCAGCCTCCACCCAGATTCCAGAGGATGTATGGAAAAGCCTGGAATCCCAGGCAGAGACCTGCCACAGGAGTGGAGCCACCTCAGAAGCCACCTACTAGAGCAATGCTGAGCAGGAAAGGGGGGTTAGAGCCCCCAAAGAGAGCCCCCACCAGGGAAACTTCTAGTAGAGCCAAGGCAGTGAGGCTGCTGCCAGGACCCCAGAACTGCAGGGCCACTGGTAATGTGCAACACAGACCTGGAAAAGCCACAGGCACCAGTGCACCCACTGGGCTGTGCCTGGCAGAGCTGTGGTAGCAAGCCTGCCCATTGCTTTGGGGGCCCAGATGCCCAATTGTGCCCAGGATGCAGGACTTGGAGTCAAGGAAGATTATTTTGGAGTTTTAAGACATAATATCTGCCCTGCTGGGTTTCAGACTTGTTTGGGGCCTGTTTCTCCTTTCTTCTGGCCTATTCCTCCCTTTTGGAATGGGAATGTGTACCCAATGTCTGTTCCACCATGTATCTTGGCAGTAGAAAAATTTGGTTTTGATTTTTACAGGTTCACAGCTGGATGGAGTTTTGCCTTTGGTCTCAGATGAGACTTTGGACTTTGGACTTTTAAGTTGGTGCTGGAACAAGCTAAGACTTTTGAGACTGTTGGGAAGGAATGATTGTATTTTGTACATGAGAGTGACATGAGTTTTGGGGGTCCAGGGGCAGAATGATAGAGTTTGGATATGTTGTCCCTACCAAAACTCATGTGGAAATCTGATCTCCAATGTGGCAGTGTTGGGAGCTGTTGGAGTTACGGGGGTGGATCCCTCATGCATGGATTAATGCTCTCCCTGGGGGAGGGGGAACTGAGTGAGATCTCACTCTATTAGTTCCCAAGAAAGCTGGTTGTTTAAAAGACCCTGGCACCTCCCCTCTCTCTCTCTCTTGCTTTCTCTCACCACATGATCTGCTTGTACCTGCCAGCTTCCTGCCACTTTCTGCCATGAGTAGAAGCAGCCTGAGGCATGTGCCAGATGCAACTGTCCCAGAGTCATAAGCCAAATATACCTCTGTTCTTTATAAATTACCCAGTCTCAGGTATTTCTGTTACAGCAGCACAAAATGGACTAAAATATCCTTCATGGAAAAGAAGAGCAGTCCTAGCTATACAACAACTCAAGGGCTTAGTACCCTTGTTCAGACTTCCATCATGTCTCAGACTGATGATTGCACCAACCTATATCTTTGCTACATCTGTCACCCCTCCCGTCATCATCATCCATTTATTGGCCAGATTAATCTTCCCAAGGCACAGAACTGCTCATGTCAGAAGAAATGTAGAGAATTGTGTTTCAGGATGTGGGCTCTGGGAGCCAGACTTCCTGCTTAGGCAACTATTCTGGTTGGTCTACTTCTAAAGTGTGTGACCTTAACTTCTCTGGAACTCAGTTTTCTCATCTGTAAAATAGGGCTAATGACTTTTACATTGTTATGAGAATTAAACGAGTTGGCACATGCATAGATTAGGATTTTGTTTGTGTCATTTCTTCTGCCTGAACTATTTCCTACTGTTCCCCCATTTCTGTTTCTTGATTCTACCATGCTTCTAAACCTAACTCAAATACTACCTCCTTTATAAAGCCTTTCCTTGGCTCCTCAGTTGGAAGCAACCTCTTCATTCTCATTATTCCCAGAGCATTTTTGTTTGTGCAGCTCTTATAACATCTTTAAAAATTGTCATATACTGTCATTGCTTACATGTGACACCTTTCTCTTAAGAGAAATTACCTGACACATACCTGCTACTCAGTCCAGTGCTCAATCGGTGGGGATGGTATTATTCCTATATTATATGCTGTTTAAATCAGTGGTTCTCCATCCTGGTTGTACACTGGAATTACCCAGGAACTTTAAAACTACTGATGCCTGAGTCCTACACCTAGAGATTCTGATGTAGTTTTTCTGGGATGGGGTCTGGGCATTTGTAATTTTTAAAACTTCCCAGGTGATTCTGAAAAAGAAGGCGAAGAAAGAAAGGAGAAGAGAAAGATAAAGGGGTAGAAAGCTTACTTCAAGAAATAGTAGCATAAAACTTTTCAAACTTGGAGAAAGAAGTAAATATCCAGGGGTTGCACTCTCTTTGTCCTCACACAGATTTGCCACCTCTCTCCCCTGGGTGACAGAGATGCAAAAGATTACTCAAAGCTCATTTCCTCTGAGCAGTGAGACACCCTGAAGGGGTTAACTTCCTGGAACCCTCAAGAGAGAGGCATTCCTCCTTTGAGAAATTAACACTGAACTGGGGTTCTGTCTCAGTATTTATTCTCCAAACCAGAAGGTTACAGAAAAGCAACATAGATGGGGTTATAGCTAAGTATAGTCTAACAATAGAAGCTGGTAACATGAATGGAATAAAAAAGTGACATTCCATAATGCAATTTGCAAAAGGTTAAGTTGATCTACCAACAAAAGCTTATTCTTAGCAAACATTTCCTTTCTCTACATTAATTTCTCCAGTATTTTTACATATCAACTGGTAGGTTAACCAAGGACATTAGTCGTTGAACTGGCAAATTTGCTGTGTTACAGAGACTTTAGCCTGAGGAAAGTTTCCTGTCTTTTGCCAGGTTAACATTTCTATATGTAATTTTAAAAAGTTAGGTTATACCTGAAACTACAGGGCTTTGGAAACTAGGCCCTGTGAAATACATTTGCTTTATAAATGTTAGTATACTTGACATCCAGGTAAAGCAAGGTCAAATGTCTCCAGCCAGATTCAAGCAAACAAGACTAACCCAAGACATAACCGAACTGTCAAAAATCAAACACAAAGAGAGGACGCTGAAAGCAGCAAAAGAAGAGAAGTAAATAACTTATAAGGGAGTTCCATATGGTGAGCAGCAGATTTCTCAGCAGAAACATTACAGGCAAGGAGAGAGTGGGGTGATGTATTCAAAGTGCTAAAGGGAAAAAATTGCCAGTCAAGAGTACTGTACCTAGCAAAGCTGTCCTTCAGAAATGAAGGAGAGATAAAGACTTTCCCAGACAAACAAAAACTGAGGTAGTTCATCACCACCATACCTGTCTTACAAGATATGCTAAAGAAGGTTCTTCAAGCTTAAGAAAAAAAGGATGCTAATGAGTAATGCAGAAACATTTGAAAGCACAAAACTCACTGATAAAAGTAAGTAAATAGTCAAATTCAGAATGCTTTAAAACTGTAATGATGTATAAATCACTTATATCTTTAGTATGAAGGTTAAAAGACAAAACTATTAAAAATAATACAATAATAGCTACAATAATTTGTTAGGGATATGCAGTATAAGAAAATCTAAATTGTGACATTAAAAATTCAAAATGTGTATGTGGGGTGAGTGGAGTAAAAGTTTAAAGTTTTTTTGTGATCAAAGTTGTTATCAGTTTAAAATAACTCTAAGATATCTTTTGTAAGCCTCATGGTAACCACAAAACAAAAACCTATACTAGATACACAAAAAATAAAAAGCAAGAAATTTAAACATCCCACTAGAGAAAAACACTTAACCACAAAGGAAAACAGCAAGAGAGAAAGAAAGGAACAAAAGATTTACTAAACAACTAGAAAAAAACTAACAAAATGGCAGTAGTAATTCCTTACCTATCAATAATTACCTTGAATCTAAGTGGATTAAATTCTCCAATCAAAAGACATAGAAAGGCTGAGTGGATAAAATAACAAGATGCTACAATATGCTGCCATAGGAGGTTCATTTCACCTGTAAGGACACACTTAGACAAAAGTAAAGGTGTGGAAAAAGATATTTCATGCAAATGGAAACAAAAAGAGAGCAGGAACAGTTGTACTCATATTAGATAATAGAAACTTTATGTCAAACACTGTAAAAAGAGATAAAGAAGGTCATTATATAATGATAAGGGGTCAATTCAGCAAGAGGATATAACAATTATAAATATATATGCATCCAACATTGAAGCATCTAAATATATAAATCAAATATTAATATATCTGAAGGGAGAGATAGACTATAACACAGTACTATCAGGGGACTTCCACATCCCACTTTCAGTAATGGATAGATCATTTAGACAGACAATTAATAAGTAAACATCAAACTTAAACTACATTCTAGACCAAATAGACCAGACATATACAGAACATTACATCCCACAACTGCAGAATATACATTTTTTTCAAGTGCACATGGAACATTCACCAGCATACATCATATGTCAGGCCATAAAACAAATCTCAATTCTCAAATACATGGAAATTAAACAACATCTTCCTGAACAACCAGTGGGTCAATAAAGAAATCAAAAGGGAAATTTTAAAATTTCTTGAAATAAATGAAAATGGAAACACAACATACCAAAACTTATGGGATACAGCAAAAGCAGTTTAAAGACGTAAGTTTAGGGCAACAAACACCTACATCAAAAAAGAAGGAAGATCCAAATCAACAATCTAACACTGCTGTATTAATCCATTTTGTGTGGCTATAATAGAATACCTGAAACTGGGTAATTTGTAAAGAAAAGAGGTTTATTTGGCTCATGATTCTGCGACTGCTGCATCTGGTGCGGGCCTCAAGCTACTTCTACTCATGGTGGAAAGCAGCGGACAGCCAGCAATGCAAGATCACATGAGTTTGGGGGGACCAGAGGAAGCAGGAGAGAGAGAGGGGAGGTGCCAAGGTCCTTTAAGTAACCAGGTCTTATGGGAATAGATCGAGAACTCACTCACTATCCCCCCAAGGGAGAGTATTAATCCATTCATGAGCGATCCACCCCCTATGACCCAAGCAGCTCTCAACACCACCACATTGGGGATCAGATTTTGATGTGAGCTTTGGGGAAAAAACTTACCCAAACTCTGTCATTCCATCCCTGGCCTCCCAAAACTCATATTTCTCTCACATACAAAATACAATCATTCCATCGCAATAGTCCCAAAAGTCTTAGCTTGTTCCAGCACCAACTTAAAAATTCAAAATCCAAGGCCTTATTTGAGATGAAAGGCAAAACTCCTTCCAGCTGTGAACCTGTAAAAGTCAAAAACAAATTTATCTACTTTCAAGATACAGTGGTGGATATACAACAGACATTGGATATACAGCGCCAGTCCAAAGGGGAGGAGTAGGCCAGAAGAAAGAAGGAACAGGCCCCAAACAAGTCCAAAACCTGAAAGGCCAGACATTAAATCTTAAAGCTCAAAAATAATTTATTTTGACTCCAAGTCCTGCATACCGGGCACAGTGGCAGATTTGGGCTCCCAAAACATTGGGGGCAGCCCTGCCCACACAGCTCTGCTGGGCACAGCCCAGTGGGCTGCACTGATGCCTGCAGCTTTTCTAGACTGTCATTGCTTGTTGCCAGTTCTGGGGTCCTGCTGGCAGCCCAGCTCCCTTGGCTCTACTAGACATTGCTCTGGTGGGGGCTCAGTCTGGGGTTCCAACTCTACATTTCTGTTGGGCATTGCTCTAGTAGATGCCCTCTGTGGTGGCTCCACCTCTATGGTAGGTCTCTGCTCAGGCCCCCGTGCCTTTTTGTACATCCTCTGAAATCTGGGTGGAGGCTGTCATGCCTCCTCTGCACTTGCATTCTGCCATCCTGCAGACTTAACATGACCTGGATACCTCCAAAGTTTCTTGTGCTCTGCAGAGCTGCAACATGAAGCACACCTGGGGCTTCCTGAGGCAAGGCCACTCTAGCTTGAGTGGCTGGGATGCACTGGAGGTGGCATGGGGCAGCGGTGCTCCAGGTCTGTCCCCAGGAACAATTCAGTCCTCCTACGCCTCAGGGTCTGTGATGGGAGGGGTGGCCCAGGAGAATTCTGAAATGCCTTCAGGGTCTTTCTACCATTGTCTTGGCTATTAGTACCTGGCTGCCTCATAGCCATGCTAATGTTTTTAGCAACCAGTGCCTTTGCTACGCCTTTGAATTTGTCTCCTAAAAATGCTCTCTCATTCTCTCCCACATGGCCAGGCTGCAAATTTTCCACATCTTTATACTCGTTTCCCTTCTAATTATAAATTCTGGCTTTACGTCATGTCTTTGCCACCATATCTGAGCATAGGCTGTTACAAGCACCCATGCAGCTTCCTTTATGCTTTGCTGCTTAGAAATTTCTTCCTCCAAACATTCTGGTTCACCACTCTTAAGTTCCACTTTACACAATGTCCTAGCACATGGACACAGTTCAGCCAAGTTCCTTGCTATGGTGTAGACAGGGTGATCTTTTGTCCAATTCCCAATAAGTTCCTGATTTCTATCTGAGACCTCATCAACATGGCCTTTACTGTCCACGTTTCTATAAACATTCTGGTCACAACCAAATAACCAATCTCAAGAGGTTCCAAACTTTTCCTCATCTTTTTGTCTTCTTCAGAGTCCTCCAAACTCCTCCAACCTTTGCCCATTATACAGTTCCAAAGCCACTTCCACATTTTCAGGTATCTGTATAGCAACACCCCACTCCTTGGTACCAATTTTCTGTATTAGCCTGTGTTTCTGTAATAGAGTACCTGAGACTGGGTAATTTATAAAGAAAATAGGTTTATTTGGCTCATGATTCAGGGACTGCTGCATCTAGTGTGGGCCTCAGGCTACTTCCACTCATGGTGGAAAGCAGCAGACAGCTGGTGGTACAAGATCTCATGGTGAGAAGAAGAGAGAGAGAGAGAGAAAGAGAGAGAGGAGGTACCAGGGTCCTTTAACAGCCAGCTGTCATGGAAATAGAGAGAGAACTCACTCACTACCCGCCCCCAGGGAGGGATCCACCCCCATGACCAAACAGCTCTCAACACTGCCACATTTGGGATCAGATTTTGACATGTTCTTTGGAGGGACAGCATACCCAAACTCTATCAGTTGCATCTCAAGAACAAACTAAGGCCAGTTAGTCAAAGGAAGGAAATACAGACATACCTCAGAGATGTTGAGGATTCAGTTTCACACCATAAAGCAAATATGGCAATAAAATGAGTCACACGATGTAACATAGGAGCCCCAAATCTGTGAGGGCACTTGTGTAGTGTTTATCTATTCTGATGAAATCACCCAGAGGCCCAGTGGATAGCTATTTTGGTTTATTAGACTTATGAGAGACACTGATGATGGCTGGTCATCAGGAAGTCTGTGCCACCATGGAGTACATACAGCAGTTACGTAGTTAACAGATCAAAGTAGAGGTATAAATCATTTTTAGGCTAACTTGCAGTCCCTCACCCAGCTCTCATAACTCTGAGCACACCCAAGATGTGGCTGGGTAGATGAGATAATCTGTCTGCTGCTGTCCTGGCGCAAGAGTGTTTGTTCATTTACTTAGGGTCCCTGTTACCTCCAGCACTCTGTTTGTCTTAAAGAGGATGGGCCTTTCCTCAGGTAACTACCTGGCCAGGGGAAGTTTCTCAGGGGGAAGGGGGAACTCTGGTACACATGGAAGTGGGGGGAATAGGGCTATGTTCAGAATTTACCCTACATTCTTTGTGTCACATTAATCTTCTGCATGTTCCCTCGGGTGGAGTAGCAAGCTGCACATTGCATCCAGATACCACAAATGCAGTACAACCCACAAGCACCAAACAACAGCACTCCCACCACTACCACTATTCGTATTGTGACTTTTTTTCCAGAATGAGCCAAGTGATGAAAACCATTCTGAGAAAGGGTCATGGGCAATAGCATCAATAGCCTTAAGTTTGGTATGCATGGTTTTCAGAGCAAGGGAGACATTGTAAGAGAAATCAAGAATATATACACGCATCCTGCCTTAATAATGGAACAGTTGCCCCTTGGGCTGTGGTAAGCATTTTTAGAGCCATCCTGTTTTGTACACTCCTTTTCTAATTTGGGAGACTTCTTTATTTAAAAAGTGGATGGCATGAGAACTAGCATTCAGGACATTGGCAATGTGGTTGGCTTTGGCTTACACCACCTTCAGTCACAATATTACCTATTTGCAGTAACATCTGCAAGGGGATAAAACCACCAGGGAGTGCATCTAATCTGATGCTTTGCAGAAAAGGCTTCCCAATTGCTACGTAGATGGAGAAGGGTCATGAGCATTCTCCCAGAAATATAAGGCAATATCCATGTACATTTTCCTGTCCAATTGTATTGGAGGTATGGCCATCCATATGTTCCACAAGCCCAGAGGGTACCCCAAGGCATGGGATGTGCTCCTGCTAATAAGGAGCTGTTGCTTTGCCTCCCATGCATTTGTAACCTCTCTTCCTCTGGGTGATGGAGCTGCAAAAGGATTACTCAAAGCCCATCTCTTCTTTTTCTTTTTTTGTTATTATTTTTATTTTGTCAATATACGATGTAGTTGATTATTATGTCTCATCACCGAAACCTCCCTCCCTCCTCCCTCTCCCCCTCCCACCCGTGTGTCCCCTCCATTTGCTTGTTGTAAGAACTTCAAAAAAATAAAAAAATAAATAAAAATAATTGTGGTTGTTGTATCTTCCTCTCCCCCCCCCCGGTTTTTTTTGTTTTGTTGTTGTTGTTGTTGTTTGTTTGTTT
>NW_007729194.1:37105-106754 GCF_000696425.1 Galeopterus variegatus
CTTGGCTATTGTAAAGAGTGCTGCAATGAACATTGGGGAACAGGTATATCTTCGACTTGATGATTTCCATTCCTTTGGATATATTCCCAGGAGTGGGATAGCTGGGTCGTATGGTAGATCTATCTGCAATTGTTTGAGGAACCTCCAAACCATTTTCCATAGGGGTTGCACCATTGTGCATTCCCACCAACAATGTAAGAGAGTTCCTTTTTCTCCGCAGCCACGCCAGCATTTATCTTTCAGTGTCTTTTGGATTTTTGCCATCCTAACTGGGGTGAGATGGTATCTCAGTGTGGTTTTGATTTGCATTTCCCGGATGCTGAGTGATGTTGAGCATTTTTTCATATGACTGTTGGCCATTTGTATATCTTCTTTAGAGAAATGCCTGCTTAGCTCTTTTGCCCATTTTTTGATTGGGTTGCTTGTTTTTTTCTTGTAAAGTTGTTTGAGTTCCTTATATATTCTGGATATTAGTCCTTTGTCGAACGCGTATTTTGCAAATATTTTCTCCCACTCTGTTGGTTGTCTTTTAGCTCCGTTAATTGTTTCTTTTGCTGTGCAGAAGCTTTTTAGTTTGATATAGTCCCATTTGTTTAGTTTTCCTTTGGTTGCCCGTGCTTTTGGGGTCATATTCATGAAGTCTAAAGCCCATCTCTTCTGAGCAGTGAGAAACCCCAAACGGGTTAATCTCCCAGAACCCTCAAGAGCAAGGCATTCCTTCCTTGGGAAATTAACCAAGAACTGGGGATCTCACCCCACATTATTCTCCAGACCAGGAAGTTACAGAAAAAGAACATAGGTTGGGTAATAGTTTAACAAGTTTAACAATAGAAGCTGGTAACATTCAGTAAAACAAGCAAGGTGACATTGTATAATGCAATTTGCAAGAGCTTAAGTTGATCCACCAGCAAAAGCTTGATCTTAGCAAACATTCTCTCTCCTTACACAATTTCCCAGTATCTTTACATATTAATCAGTAACTTGTCTGTCCTTGAGCCAGCAACCTTGCTGTGCTACGATTCTATATCTTATAACAGAGACTAGCCTGGGGAAAATTTCCTGTCTTTTGCAAGGCTAACATTACTATATGTACTTTTAAGAAGTTAGGCCAAACCTAAAACAACAAGAAACTAGGCCCTGTGAAATATATTTGCTTTATAGCATTCTCTACAAGGAGCGATTTTGCCATCCTCATTGCTTAGCATCTTTAAATGTGGTATTCACGCATAATTCTTTGGGGGTCCATCACACTTCTTGCATGGTTTCATTACCTGTCCTATTCAACCATTCATTGCTGTACCTGTTGTCTCATGAGATCAGTGCCTTGATCACTCTCAGTGACTTCGGGGGTCCTACAGGCAGCCATGAGCTGTGCCAGTCCTCTGCTTGTTCTTCTCTGGGTGGCCTGTTTGCTGGGGTAAGATTGCAGAATACCTGTAAATGTACCTAAACAGGTTAATGTGTAACAAGACCCTTCTGATAAGGGGAGTGCCCCTATATAGTCTATTTGCCAGTGATTCAAGGATGCGTCTCCTCTACACACCTGTCCTATCTCTTGGGGAAGCTTACATGGATGTCATTCCACGCAGACAGGACAGTTCTGATAATCAAAATATTGGCCTACTGGACTGGTAGTCCCCAGGCTCTGGTCATTTCACATAGTCTTTTGTCCAGTGTGTTTCATTTTCTTGTGTAACCATGCAGCCACATCTTCGGTGGGGGCTTCTTCCAGCCATGTCACCTGGGCCAGGGTGTTGACCTCATCGTTGCTTGGGCTGGCCAATGGGTTGTGCCCAGACACATGGTACATAGTCACTGATTTACATTGTCTGATAGTATATATATATATATATATATATATATTGCCGCATGTCCTGACCCCACAGGGGTTTATTCATGATCAACCAGTCTTGTTTTTCCCATTGGGGCAGCCACAACATGAGACATTTAAAAACTGCTCAAATGTCAGTACAGATGGTTACAAGGCCTTTCTCTTTGACTACCACCATGCATATTGCTTGCAGTTCAGCCCATTGGATACTTTGCCTGGTGCCATCATCCATCAGGATGGTATCTGTTGGTGGATGGTATGTGATGGCTTTTCATTGAAGCAGTGCCCTTGACACGAGCCACTGGTATACCAAGAACATTCTGGCACTGATGGCACACCTTACTTAATGGGCAAGGGAGTCAATACTGTGGGTTCGGCAGGCATGTCGTCTGGGTCTACACATGTGATGGGTCCCAATAACTGCTATAGTTTGTGGCTCAGGGGACTTGTGGATAACTTACTGCATTGCTGCAAGTAGGCATGCCACTTGGTCACTGTCATCATCTGAGTGCTGGAACTGTGGGGTCGCATGGAAATGTTATAAATCCATCTAGCAATTGGTAATACAGTCTTCACTGTTATAGCCGCCTGTCTGGTGACCAGTTTTGTGGTTAGCAATGCTTGATAAACAGTGTTTATTTGTTGTTCCATGGGGCTATATCAGGCTGGTGCTCCTTCCATGTCTGGGACCAAAACCCCATGGGGAGGTGAGCTTTCCCCTGTCATTGCCATAACCCCAAAGCATAGCCCTCCTGGGAAATATTTACATCCAATTCACAGGGTAGTGCTGGATTTAGAATGCCCAATGTTTGCATGCCCCCTACTGCTGCTTTTGCAGAACTGAAAGTGGCTT
The DNA here is from genome assembly GCF_000696425.1 of Galeopterus variegatus. Lineage (NCBI taxonomy): Eukaryota > Metazoa > Chordata > Mammalia > Dermoptera > Cynocephalidae > Galeopterus > Galeopterus variegatus. The sequence goes on from NW_007729194.1 coordinate 39,790, forward strand.
GACACTCAGAAGTCCAATCTCACTGTGCTCCCTATTTTACTAGCTTGTATAGGGACCTCACTATTTGAACTAAATGGGGGAATAACCACCCTCCAGTATCCTAACAATCCCAGGAATTTCTGTAATTGTTTAACAGTAGTTGGCCTAGGGTATGCCTGAATCTTCTCTATTACTGTGGAGGGCATTACTTTTGTCTTACCCGATCAGATAACACCCAAAAATTTGACAGATAATCCAGGTTCTTGGACCTTGGTTTGCTTTATCACCCATCCCTTCCTCTGTAGGTGAGTGATAAGAGAAGCATAGCCTCTTCCAAATCTGTAAGAGAATCAGAGGTTAAAATAATGTCATCTGTATAATAGAATAGTCTCATTGATGGAGGTGCCATCCATTTTTCCAAGTCTTCCATGACAGATGGCAGGGCTGTGCACATAGCCCATCAGCAAAACCATGAATGTACATTGGCATCCTACCCAAGTGAAGGTGAATTGGATGGATATCAGTTCTAAAGAAAGCATTAGCCAAGTCTAATACAGCACAATATGTCCTCAATTGAGTCCCTAATTTATCCATAATATCAGTAATATTAGGAAAAGCCACCTGTAAAAGAGGAAATACCCTGTTTAGTTCCTTGTAGTACACAGTCATTCTCCAGGTGCTGTCTGGTTTGTGGATGGGGCACACAGAGGAGTTATACAGACTATGGGCTGGGCATATTATTTTCACCTGGGCTAATTCCATTATAGTTCCCCCAATTTCCTTGTGACCCCCTTGAAAGGAAAAGCCCAGGCCTGAGCACCAAAATAAAACACACCAAGAGACAGGAACTCAACCAAAGTGTACTAGGCAGGCAAAATGAACAAGCGGGCTGCCCTCTTGGAAGTGGGAGCAGTGGCAGGGAGAGTCGGGGTGGGCCTTTTCTATCCAGTTAGGCTGAGCTGGACTGTTCCTATGGGCTAGGAAGGAAGGGGAAGGGAGCAAGCGGGGTTAGAATTTCACGTGCACGGGAAGGGGATGTAGTGGTGAGGAAGAAGGGGGCGGGGGGTCTCTGTTCTCGGAAAATGTGCTGTTCTAGGGACCTGAAACTTTCCGCAGCCATTTTGGGTGTTCCTCCTATCTGCCTGCCGCAGTCTTAGACATCGTCTGAAACATAATTGCCTAACACCCCTGGTAACTGATATTGCTTAGTTGCCACTATTCACCTTGTGGTGGCAGTTTTACTGGGGGGTGCTGTGCTTTACCTCTTTATAACTCTTTCACAACCCTACTTTGTGGGTGAAACTCCCCCACACTAGTATGCAAACACAAACCTTGCAGTATATCAAACCCAAATATATGTTCCCTGATTGGGGAGATATACACAGTATGGTCCCTGGGGAGCCAACCAATCCTTAAAGTTAATGCCACCTTTCTTACTTTAATGGATGCCCACCATACCCATCTATAGCAGTAATTGGCCCCTCAAATTTTGGTGGATTCCCATATATCAGTGTATGTTCAGACCCTGTGTCTACCAAGGCAATCACCCTCTGTATGTTCTGCAGAGACCAGTATATAGTGAACTTAACATGGGGCCTCTGGTTGACAGAGACATCTCATATTTCCTCAATCCCTTGGCCCTACCCCTAGGCTTGGGACCAAGAGGACATGAAATCTATCTCGTCTTCCTCTGGAGGAGCACTTGGCTCCACTTGGGGTGAACTAAAGAGGTCTCCCATAGAGGGTGGCTACATGAATTCCTTATGCCTGTTGGCTCTGCCTGCCTTCCCTCTGCAGGTATCTATTCCCTTATTGGATGAGCCTCTGGCTGTTTTACAGCAGAGGCTGAAGCCATTTCTTTTGGGGCAACTGTTGCCATGGTTTAAGCAGTGCTGCATTCGGCTGCTTATCTATTTTTTTGCAAATCAATCCCTGCCTTAGTTAGGTCCACCCACAGCTGTTTTCTAGTAACTGTGACTGGTTCTTTCTTATTTCCCTTTCCCCCTTTTTTTTCCCTTTTGGTGCTTCTTTCACTTTATGAATCTCTTTCTTTTGTCATATGATTTCAGTTTCCTCTAGATCAGCTACGGCTTGTGCCACCCTATGAACTGATTGCCATACTAGGTGTGACAGAATAAATACCAATGTTCCATAGCAGCTACTGGGAGACAACTGTATAACCCTGTCTTTCACTCCTACAGTAAATTGCACCAAGTCTGGACCACGGAAGGGGTCTCAGTAAATAGCATGTCTCATACCCAATTCCCTAAAGAGTTCTTGCAACTCCTCCATAGTCCACTGAGAGGGCACTCCTGGAATGTTCCCTTCACTGGGCCAGGCATCACAGCAGCCTGCCATGATCCAAATGAACAGGGAGGCATTTTTGCCATATTGCCCTGCTCTGTAAATGCACTGCTAGAGTGAGGGATGATTGGCAGCTAACAACATTTTTGCCAGTTCATCCCCTCATGATACCATGCCAGTGGTCCTCATATCCCACAGACAGAGCAGCCACCCGGGAATGCTCTCTCCCCCTTTCTGATGAAATTTAGTAGCCAGTTCTAGCTCTACCAGTTCCACTGTGGTGTAAGGGTGGGTGCTTTTATGCATATTTGTTTTACCAGAGGATGCAAATTTTGGGTGTTTTGCCCTTATGGTTGCTCTTGCCTAGTCTCAAGCTTTTGTATGATTACTGGCCTAGTCTGGAGATTTTCTGCTTCATCCTCAATCACCTCCACTTGGACATTCTCATCTTCTTCGTCTGAGGTATTGGTCTCAGAAGCAGGTTCCCATTTTCTAGGATTCCACTCTGGATTTTTAACTATCTCACAGATCTTTAGCCGTTGGCAGCCATTTTCCTTTTATTTTTGCAAAATGACATGCCAAATCATGTGGTTGGTCAGTGGCTCGGTCCAGCTGATGCACTTTAATATCCTTGCTTTCAGTCTGAGTTAAATGAGCCTCTCTTTCACCTTTGTTTTTGGTTTAACAACTCAGTTTCCTTCTCAGCTGCTAACCTGAGCCCTCAGAGGAGTGGCCATGCTACTGCAGCAGCAACAGCCTTGTATCCTTTTTCTTCTGAATACCTGTTATTTTCTCAACTGCTTTCAACACTTTCAGCACTCCTGCTGGCATTTTCAGGTCATCCCCGTACTCACATGGCGATCCCCAGCTACCTACCTAGTTGGTGATATCAGACCACATTGAACCAGTGGCCCACCCAGGTATTTCCTCCTGTGACATTCCTCCCATCGCCTCCATCTCTCCTATGGCCACTTCATTGGGAAGTTTCTCCAGAATAGCTTGCCACCTATACCAATTGTAACATAGAAGTCCCAAATCTGAGAGGGCACTTGCATAGTGCTTTCTTATTCCAAAGAATTCAGCTGGAGGTCCAGCAGGTAGACATACTGTTTTATTAGACTTATAAGAGACAGCGATGGTGGCTGGTCAGCTAGAAGTCCATGTCACCATGGACTACATACAACAGTTATATAATTAAAAGATCAAAGTAGGGGTGCAAATCATTTTCAGGCTTATGTGCAGTCCTTCACCCAGCTCATGTAACTCAGAGCATGCCCAAGATCTGGCTTGTAGACAACTTAATCTACCAACTACTCTCCTAGCACAAGAGTGTTTGTTCATTTACTTAGGGCTCCCGCTCCCTCCAGCATTCTGTTTGTCTTAAAGGGGATGTGCCTTTCCTTGGGTAACTACCTTGGCCAGGGGCAGTCTCCCAGGGAGGAGAGGGAACTCTGGTATGCACAGGAGGGGGGGAATAGGGCCATGTCCCACATTTACCCTACACACAAATATTTTGGTTTCCCAGTGCATGTAAAAAGTACATTTACACTATAGTCTATTAAAAGTACAATAGCATTATGTTTTTTAAAAAGTGTCATGTATACCTTAGTTGAAAAAATACTTTATTGCTAAAAGATACTAATGATCATTTGAGCTTTCAGCAAGAAATAATCTTTTTGCTGGTGGAGGGTCTTAGCTCAATGTTGATTGATGGCTGCTGACTGATCAGGTCAGTGGTTGCTGAACATTAGGCTGGCTGTGAAAATTTCTTAAAATAAGACAACAATGAAGTTTGACACATCATAGTTTTAGGGGGGACTGCTGGCCAGTATGGGGATCTGAATCCTTGACCTTGGTATTACGGCACCATGCTACAAACAACTACCAGCCCCCTGCTGCATCAGTTGACTCTTCCTTTCAAGAAAGATTTTCTGTACCATGTAATGCTGTTTGATAGCATTTTATCCACAATAGAACTTCTTTCAAATTGGGGTCAATCCTCTCAAACCCTGATGCTCCTTTATCACCTAAGTTTATGTAATATTCTAAGTCCTTGTCATTTCAACAATGTTCACAGTGTCTTCACCAGCAGATTTCATCTAAAGAAACTACTTTCTTTGTTCATCCATAAGAAGCAACTCTTCATCTGTTAAATTTTATCATGAGATTGCAGCAATCCAGTCACATCTTCAGGCTGCACTTCCAATTCTACTTCTCTTGCTATTTCTACCACATCTACAGTTACTTCCTCCACTGAAGTTTTGAGCCTCTCAAAGTCATCCATGAGGACTGGAATCAATTTCTTTCAAACTCTTGCTCATGTTAATATTTTGACTTTCTCCCATGAATCACAAACACTATTAACAGCATCTAGAATGGTGAACCCTTCCCAGAAGGTTTTCAGTATACCTTGCCTAGATCCATCACAGGAATCATCTTTGGCACTTATAGCCTTACAAAATGTATGTCTTAACTAACAACTTATGTCTCAATTCTTTTTTATACCAGAGTAGTATTCCATTGTGTAGATATACCACATTTTCTGTATCCACTCACCTGATGATGGACATTTTGGCTGGTTCCAAGTCTTAGCTATTGCAAAGAGTGCTGCAGTGAACATTGGAGAACAGGTATGCATTCGACTTGATGATTTCCATTCCTCTGGGTATCTTCTCAGCAGTGGGATAGGTGGGATAGTGGGAAATTCAAAATGACTACTTGATCTGTACTGCAGAATGGATGTTGTGTTAATAGGCATGGAAACAACATTAATCTTGTAAATCTCCATCTGAGCTCTTGGGTGACTAGGGGCATTTTCAGTGAGCAGTAATATTTTGAAAGGAATCTTTTTTTCTGAGAGGTAGGTCTCAACAGTGGGCTTACAATATTCAGTAAACCATGCTGTATCAGCAGTGGGATAGGTGGGATAGTGGGAAATTCAAAATGACTACTTGATCTGTACTGCAGAATGGATGTTGTGTTAATAGGCATGGAAACAACATTAATCTTGTAAATCTCCATCTGAGCTCTTGGGTGACTAGGGGCATTTTCAGTGAGCAGTAATATTTTGAAAGGAATCTTTTTTTCTGAGAGGTAGGTCTCAACAGTGGGCTTACAATATTCAGTAAACCATGCTGTAAATGAATGTGCTGTCATCCAGGCTTTGCTGTTCCATTTACAGAGCCCAAGTAGAGCAGATATAGCACAATTATTAAGGGCCCTATGATTTTCAGAATGGCAAATGAGCATTGGTTTCAACTTAAAGTTACAAGCTGCATTATTCCCTAACAAAAGAATCCAGCTGGTCCTTTGAAGCTTTGAAACCAGGTGTCGACTACTCTCTAGGTATAAAAGTCCTGGACAGCATCTTCTTTCAATAGAAGGCTGTTTCATCTACACTGAAAATCTGTTTTTAAGTGTGGCCACCTTCATCAATGATCCTAGCTAGATCTCCTAGATAGCTTGCTGCAGTTTCTACATCAGGACTTGCTGTTTCACCTTGTACTGTTATGTTATGGAGGTGGCTTCTTTCCTTAAACTTCATGAACTAACCTCTGCTAGATTCAAACTTGTATTTTGTAGCTTCCTCACCTTTCTCAGCCTTCACAGAATTAAAGAGAGTTAGGGACTTGCTCTGGATTAGGCTTTGGCTTAAGGGAATGTTGTGGCTGGTCTGACCTTTTATCCAGACCACTAAAACTTTCTCCATATCAGCAATAAGGCTGTTTTGCTTTCTTATCATTCATGTGTTCACTGAGATAGCACTTTAAATTTCCTTCAAGAACTTTTTCTTTGCATTCACAACTTGGTTGTTTCATGCAAGAGGCCTACCTTTCAGCTGATAGGCTTTCAACACGCCTTCTGCACTAAGCTTAATCATTTCTAGCTTTTGATTAAAAGTGGCAGACATACAGCTCTTCCTTTTATTTGAAAACTTAGAGGCCACTTTGGGTTATTAATTGGCCACATTTTAATATTATTGTTTCTCATGGAATAGGGAAGCCTGAGGAGAGGAAGAGAGATGGGGGAGTGGCTGATGGCAAAGCAGTCAGAACACATACAACTTTTATAGATAAAGTTAGTCATCTTATATGAGCATGGCTTGTGGCATCTCCCCCCAAAATTCCAATAGTAATGGCGAAGATTGCTGATCACAGATCACCATAACAGATACAATAATAATGAAAAAGTTTGAAATATTGTGAGAATCACCAAAATGTGGCAGAGACACAAAGTGAGCACATGGTGTTGGAAAAGTGGTGCTAATAGGATTAATTGAGGTAGGGTTGCCACAAACCTTAAATTCATTTAAAAAAACCCACAATATCTATGACGTACAATTTATTTTTTTCTGATTTTTATTTTATTGGTTATGAATACTCACAAGATACAAAGCTGATTGTCGCCCCTGATGCCCAAGATGTGAAGGTCAGATTCATACTGGCAGAATGCCCATTACAACAAATTGTGTTTGTACCCAGTGTCCCCCACCCAATTATTCCCAACCTCCCCCCCCACTCTACTTTGTAGACCAAGGTATGCTCTTTCCTTCTGCAAGTCCAATGCACCACTGTGGTCTTTCCTTCCTTCCTTCTCTCTTAGCTCCCAGTTATGAGTGAGCACATGCGGTATTTACCCCTCTCTGCTTTGCGTATTTCACTCAACATAAGTTTCTCCAGGCTCATCCATGTTGTTGCAAATGAGAGAATTTCATCCCTTTTTATAACACAGCAGTATTCCATGGTGTATATACACACAACGGTTTCCTTATCCAATCATCCATCAATGGACATTTAAGTTATTTCCATATCCTGGCTATTATAAACAGAGCTACAATGAACATGGGAATGCAGGTATCCCTTTGACATGATTTCCATTCCTCTGGGCATATACTCAGAAGTGGGATTGCTGAATCATATGGAAGATCTATCTGCAGAATGTTTGAAAAACTTCCATACTGTTTTCTCTTCTTCTTTTTAATTTAATTTTATTTTGTCAATATACAATGTGGTTGATTATTGTGGCCCATTACCGAAACCTCCCTGCCTCCTCCCTCTGACCCTCCCTCCCAACAACCTCCTTTCTGTTCGCTTGTTGTATCAACTTCGAGGAATTGTGACTGTTGTGTCTTCTTCCCTCCCCCCCTCCGTTTATTTGTGTATTTATTTATTTATTTTTAGCTCCCACAAATAAGTGAGAACAAGTGATATTGCTCTTTCTGTACCTGACTTGTTTCACTTAACATAATTCTCTCTAGGTCCATCCATGCTGCTACAAACTGCAGTATTTCAATTCTTTTTTATACCAGAGTAGTATTCCATTGTGTAGATATACCACATTTTCTGTATCCACTCACCTGATGATGGACATTTTGGCTGGTTCCAAGTCTTAGCTATTGCAAAGAGTGCTGCAGCGAACATTGGAGAACAGGTATGCATTCGACTTGATGATTTCCATTCCTCTGGGTATCTTCCCAGCAGTGGGATAGCTGGGTCATGTGGCAGATCTATCTGCAATTGTTTGAGGAATCTCCATACCATTTTCCATAGAGGCTGCACCAATTTGCAGTCCCACCAACAATCTATGAGAGTTCCTTTTTCTCTGCGACCTTGCCAGCACTGATCATTCTCAGTCTTTTGGATATTAGTCATCCTAACTGAGGTGAGATGGTAACTCAAAGTGGTTTTTATTTGCATTTCCCAAAAGCTGAGTGATGCTGAGCATTTTTTCATGTGTCTGTTGGCCATTCGCATATCTTCCTTTGAGAAATGCCTATTTAACTCTTTTGCCTATTTTTTAATTGGGTTACTTGTTTTTTTCTTGTAAGGTTGTTTCAGTTTCTTATATATTCTGGATATTAATCCTTTGTCAGATGAATATATTGCAAATATTTTCTCTCACTCTGTTGTCTTTTAACTCTGTTAATTGTTTCTTTTGCTGTGCAGAGCTTTTTAATTTGATATAATTCCATCTGTTCAATTTTTCTTTGGTTGCCCATGCTTTTGGGGTGGTATTCATGAAGTCTGTGCCCAGTCCTACGTCCTGAAGTGTTTCTCCTATGTTTTCTTTAAGAAGTTTTATTGTTGGGCCGGCCCCGTGGAGCACTTGGGAGAGTGCAGTGCTTGGGAGCGCAGCGGCACTCCCGCCACGGGTTCGGATCCTATATAGGTATGGCCGGTGCGCTCACTGGCTGAGCGCAGTGCGGGCAACACCAAGCCAAGGGTTGTGATCCCCTTACCGATCACAAAAAAGACAAAAAAAAAAAAAAGAAGTTTTATTGTTTCGGGCTGTATATTTAATTCTTTAATCCATTTTGAGTTGATTTTAGTATATGGTGAGAAATATGGGTCTACTTTCATTCCCCTGCATATGGATATCCAGTTATCCCAGCACCATTTGCTGAAGAGGCAGTCTCTTCCCCAGTATATAGGCTTGGTGCCTTTGTCAAAGATCAGATGGCATTAGGTGTGGTGGGTTGATTTCTGGATTCTCTACTCCATTCCATTGATCAGTGTGTCTGTTTTTATGCCAGTACCATGCTGTTTTGGTTATTATAGCTTTGTAGTATAGTTTAAGGTCAGGTGATATGCCTCCAGCTTTATTTATTATTATTTTTGTGTGTGTGTGCAGAATTGCTTTGGCTATGTGTAGTCTTTTGTTTTTCCATATAAATGTCTGGATAGTTTTTTTCCATTTCTGAGAAAAATGTTATTGGAATTTTGATGGGTATAGCATTGAATTTGTATATTACTTTGGGTAGTATGGACATTTTCATAATGTTGATTCTTCCAATCCAAGACCATGGGATATCTTTCCATCTTCTTGTGTCCTTTTGGTTTGTAGTTCTCATTATAGAGATTTTTCACATCCTTGGTTAACCCTATTCCTAAGTAATTTATTTTTTTTGGTGGCAATTTTAAATGGGCTAGCTTTCTTGATTTCTCTTTCTGCATGTTCACTATTGGAGAATAGAAATGCTACCGATTTTTGTGTGTTGATTTTGTATCCTGCTACTGTGCTGAACTCATTTATCATATCCAAGAGTTTTTTTGTAGGGGCTTTAGGCTGTTTGATATATACGATCGTGTCATCTGCAGACAGGGACAGTTTGCCTTCCTCTTTTCCAATCTGGATGCCCTTTATTTCCTTCTCTTCTCTGATTGCTCTGGCTAGTACTTCCAACACTATGTTGAATAGGAGTGGTGAGAGTGGGCATCCTTGTCTGGTTCCTGTTCTTAAAGGAAAAGCTTTCAGCTTTTCCACATTCAGGATGATATTGGCAGTGGGTTTATCATATATGGCTTTAATTATGTTGAGATACTTTCCATCTATGCCTAACTTGTAGAGAGTCATTATCATGAATGAGTGTTGAATTTTATCAAATGCTTTTAAGCATCTATAGAGATGTTTCAATCTTTTGGGATAGTTTGTAGAGAATTGGTGTCAATTCCTCTTTGAATGTTTGGTAGAATTCTGCTGTGAACCCATCTGGTCCAGGGCTTTTCTTTGTTGGGAGCCTTCTGATAACAGCTTCAATCTCTTTTACTGTTATTGGTCTGTTCAGATTTTATACACCTTCTTGGCTCAGTTTTGGTATGTTTTGTGTTTCCAGAAATGTATGTATTTCCTCCAGATTTTAAAATTTGTTGGCCTATACTGGTTCATAGTTTTCTCTAATGATTCCTTTTATTCCAGAGATATCAGTTATAATATCACCTTTACCATTTCTAATTTATGTTGTTTGGGTCTTCTTCCTTCCTTTTTAAGTTAGCCATGCTAATGGCTTGTCAATTTTATTCATGTTTTCAAAAAACCAACTTTTTGATTCACTGATATTTTGTATCATTTTTTGGGTTTCAATTTCATTAAGTTCTGCTCTGATCTTAATGATTTCTTTCCATCTACGAACTTTGGGTTTGGATTGTTCTTGTTTTTCTAGTTCTTTAAGGTCAAGTATTAGGTTGTTCACTTGCCATCTTTCCATTCTTCTGAAGTAAGCATTTAATGCAATAAATTTCCCCCTTAGTACTGCTTTTGCAGTATCCCACAGTTTTGCTATGATGTATCAATGTTTTCATTAGTTACAATAGATTTTTTGATTTCCTGTTTGATTTCTTCTCGGACCCATATGTCATTAAGTAGAATGCTGTTTAGTTTCCATCTATTTGTAGTTTGCAGGATTACATTTGTTTTCAATTTCTAATTTTAATCCATTGTGGTCCAAAAAAATACATGGGATAATTCCAATTTTTTTGAATTTGTTGAGACTTGATTTGTGACCTAACATGTGATCTATCCTGGAGAATTATCCATGTGCTGATGTGAAGAATGAATATTCTGAGGCTGTTGGATGGAATGTTCAGTAGATATCTGTCATGTCTAATTGGTCTTGAATGTTGTTTAGATCTCGTGTTTCTCTGATGATTCCCTGCCTAGATGATCTGTCCAATATTGATAGTGGGTGTTCAGGTCCCCTGCTATTATGGTATTAGTGTCTATTTCCTTCTTTATGTCTAATAGAGTTTGCTCTATAAATCTGGCTGCTCCAAAATTGGGTGCATATATATTTATGATTGTTACATCTTCTTGATGGATCAATCCTTTTATCATTATGTAGTGGCCCTCATTATCTCTTTTTATGGCTTTTAGTTTAAAGTCTATTTTATCAGATACAAGAATAGCTACTCCAGCTCATTTTTCATGTCTGTTTGCATCGTAAATCTTTTTCCATCCTTTCACTCTTAGTCTGTGTGAGTCTTTATGGGTGAGGTGGGTCTCTTGAAGGCAGCCTATAGTTGGGTCCTCCTTTTTAATCCAGTCAGCCTGTCTGTGTCTTTTGATTGGGGAATTTAAGCCATTTACATTAAAAGTTATTATTGAAAAGTGTTGATTTAATCCCAGCATTTTATTGATTTTTGTTTGGATGTCTTAAGTTTCTTTTGTTCTTTTCTTTCTGATTTACCATTTTTCTTCTGTATTTGCTGGTTTCCTGGGTTGTAGATAATTTTTTTTCTCTCTTCATAGTTAGCATTTTTATTTCACTGTTGGATTTTAGTTTTCTTGAGCTTTTATGGCAGTGGTAGTTATTCTTCATGTACCAAACCCAGTACTCCCTTGAGAATTTCTTGTAAGGTTAGTTGTGTGGTAGTTAACTCCTGCAGTTTTTGTTTGTCTGAGAAATATACTATTTGCCCTTCATTTTGGAAGCATAGCCTTTCAGGGTAAAGTATTCTTGGCTGACAGTCTCTGTCTTTTAGTATTTTGAATATATCATCCCATTCCTTTCTGGCTTTTAGGGTTTGTGATGAAAATTCTGATGTTTGTCTGATTGGGCCTCCCTTATAGGTGATTTGATGCTTCTCTCTTGCAGCTTTTAAGATTCTCTCTTTGTCTTTGAGTCTTGCCAATTTGACTATAACATGTCTTTAGAAGACATTTTTGGGTTGAATACATTTGGGGATCGTTGAGCTTCCTGAATCTGAAGATCTGTTATTTTTCCTATGCCTGGGAAGTTTTCTGCCACTATTTTGTTGAACATGTTTTCAATGCAATCTCCTTTTTCCTCCCCTTCTGGAATACCCATGACTTGGATATTTGAGAACTTAAGGTTGTCTGATATCTCTCTCAGATTTTCTTCAATGCTTTTAATTCTTTTTTCTTTCTTTCTTTCTTTTATTTATTTATTTTTTTGTCTGCCTGTGTTATTTCAAACAGCCCATCTTCAAGGTCAGAAGTTCTCTCTTCTGCTTCTGCAAGCCTACTGGTTAAACTCTCTGTCGTGTTTTTTATTTCATTGAATGAATTCTTCAGCTCGGCAAGCTCTGCTACATTCCTTCTCAGGGCATTTATTTCCTTGTACATTTCTTCTTTCAGGTCCTCTATACTTTTCCTCATTTCATCATGTCGTCTTGCTGAGTTTTCTTGTATCTCATTTAGTTTCCTTAGAATTATCACTCGAAATTCCTTGTCAGACATTTCAAGGGCTTCTTGTTCTATAGGATCTAGAGCTTAAGAGTTATTACCCTTTAGTGATGTACTTTCTTGATTTTTCATATTTCTGGGATCTTTCCTTTGATGTTTAGTCATTGTGGCAAGAGATTTCATGGTCCACTAGGTCAATACTATTGTGTGCTGCCAATTTGGCATGGCTGCTTCAGTGTCTGCTCGGTCACCCACTGGTGCCTCATGTCTTGTGCCTCTCTTGGGAGGCACCTCTCTTGTCGGCCAGGCTGGGAATGGAGTCCAGCAGCAGCAAAGCCTACCTGCTTGGTCACGTGCTGGCACCACAAGGAGCATGGTCTCCATGAATCTCGGGCCTCTCCAGCAGGGCGCCTCTCTGGTCAGCACGCACTTGGCTGGGCTGGAGATGGAGTCCAGTGATAGCAAGGCCTACCTGCTCTGTCACATGCTGGCACTGCAGGGCAAATGGTCTCTACTGATCTTGAGCCCTCCATTGGGGTGCCTCTCTGGTTGGTGTGAATTCAGCCAGGCTGGGGATGGAGTCTAGTGGCAGCAAGGCCTATCTGGTCCATCACACGCTGGCACTATGCGGCACGTAGTCTCAGATCTTGGGCCTCTGTGGCAGGGTGCCTCTCTGGTCAGTGCACACTTGGCTGGGCTGGAGATGGAGTCCCTCCATACTGTTTTCCATAGTGGTTTTACTAATTTACAGTCCCATCAACAGTGCAGGAGCATTCCCTTCTCTCCACATCCCCACCAGTATTTGTTCTTCACTGTTTTTTTGATTATAGACAGTCTACCTGGGGTGAAGTTGTACCTCAATGAAGTTTTAATTTGCATTTCCCTAATGACTAGTGATTTTGAGCATTTTTTCATGTACCTGTTGGCCATTTGTATGTCTTCCTTTGAAAAATGTCTATTCGGCTCCTTTGCCCACTTTTTAATTGGGCTATTTGTTTTTTACTGTATAATTGCTTGAGTTCCTTGTATATTATGGATATTAATCCCTTGTCAGAGGCATATTTAGTAAAAATTTTCTCCCACTCTCTGGGTGGCTTTTTTGCTCTGTTGATTGTTTCCTTTACTTTGCAGAAGCTTTTTAGTTTGATATAGTCCCATTCGTTTATTTTTTCTTTTGCTGCTTGTGCTTTGGGGCTCATGTTCATACAGTCTGTGCCCAGACCTAGTTCCTGAAGTGTTTCACCTACATTTTCCTTTAGTAATTTTACAGTTTCAGGTCTTATACTTAAGTTTTTAATCCATTTGAGTTGATTTTAGTATATGGTTAGAGGTGCATATCTACTTTCATTGTTCTGCATATGATAGCCAATTTTCCTAGCACCACTTATTGAACAGGCAGTCTCTTCTGCAGTGTAGGTTTTTGTTGCCTTTGTCCAATATTAGATGACTGTAAGGAGTGATTTCTGGGTTTTCAATTCTGCTCCACTGGTCTGAGTATCTACTTTTATGCCAATGCCATGCTGTTTTCATTACTATAGCTTTGTAGTATAACTTCAAGTCAGGTAGTCTTATACCTCTCACTTTTTTTTTTTGCTCAGGCTTGCTTTGTCAATTTGGGGTCATTTGTTTTTCCATATAAAAGTTAAGATTGTTGTTTCCATTTCTGTGAAGAATGTCACTGGTATTTTGATGGTGATTTCATTGAATCTGTAGATTGCTTTGTGTAGTATAGGCATTTTCACAGTGTTACTTCTTCCAATCCAAGAGCATGGAATATCTTTCCATCTTTTTGTGTCTTCTTAATTTCTTTCAGAACTGGTTTGTCATTCTCATTGTAGAGATCTTTCACCTCCTTTGTTGAATTGATCCCTCGGTATTTTATTTTTTTCTTGACAATTGTAAATGGGCTTACTTTCTTTATTTCTCTTTCTGTTAGTTCATTATTTCAGTATATAAATGCAACTTATTTGGGGGCCATTTATTTTGTATCCTGTAATGTTACTGAAGTTATTAACCATCTCTATGAGTTTTTTGATAGAGTCTTTAGGTTTTTCTATATATGGTATCATGTCATCTGCAAATAGGGACAGTTTGGCTTCATATTTTCCAGTCTGGATTCCGTTTATTTCTTTCTCTTGCCTGATTTCTCTGGCTAGTACCTCCAGTACTATGTTCAATAGAAGTGGTGGGAGTGGGCATCCTTGTCTTGTTCCTGTTCTTAAGGGAAAGGCCTTCAGTTTTTCCTTATTCAGAATGATGCTGGTAGTGGTCTTGTCATAAATGGCTTTTGCTGTGTTGAGATACTTTCCTTCTATGCCTAATTTGTTGAGAGTCTTTATCATGAAGTGATGTTGAATTTTGTCAAACGATTTTTCAACACCTATTGAGATAATTATATGGTCTTTGTCATTGAGTTTGTTGATGTGATGTATCACCTTTATTGACTTTCATATATTGAACCATCCTTGCATCCCTGGGATGAATCCCTCTTGATCATAGTGTATTTTTTTAATATATTGCTGTATTCTGATTGCTAATATTTTGTTGAGGATTTTTACCTCTATGTTCATCTAGGATATTGCCTGTAATTTTCTCTTTTTGTTGTGTTGTTACCTGGTTTTGGTATTATTGTTATTTTGGCTTCATAGAATGAGTTTGGGAGAGTAACTTCTGTTTCAATTTCTTGGAATAGTTTGAAGAGAATTGGTATTAACCCTTCTTTAAACGTTTTATAGAATTCAGTTGTAAAGCCATCCAGACCTGGACTTTTCTTTGTTGGAAGATTGTTGATTACCATTTCAATATCATTGATTGCTATTGGTCTGTTCAGGTTTTCTATCTCTTCTTGGTTCAGCCTTGGTAGTTTTATGTGTCTAAAAACTTACCCATATCTTCCAGATTTTCATATTTGTCATACAGTTGTTTATAATAGTCTCTAATGATTCTTCATATTTCTGTAGTATCAATAGTAATGTCTCCCTTTTCATTTCTGATTTTTGTTATTTGGGTCTCTCTTCTTTCTTTTTTTGGCTAACTAGTTTGTCTATTTTATTTATCTTCTCAAAAAACCAACTTTTTATTTTGTTGACCTTTTCTTTTGTTTTTGAGTTTCTATTTCATTTAGTTGTGCTCTGATCTTAATTATTTATTTCCATCTACTACCTTTAGGTTTGGATTGTTGTTGTTTTTCAATTTCTTTGAGATGTAGTGTTAGGTTGTTTATTGGAAGTCTTTCTGTTGTTTTGATGTAAGGATTTATTGTGATAAATTTGCCTCTTAGTACTGCTTTTGAAGTATCCTATGGGTTTTGGTCTGATGTATCTTTATTTTCATTAGTTTCAATAAATTTTTTGATTTTCTGTTTAATTTCTTGATGGACCCATTGGTCATTCAGGAGCCTACTGTTTAGTTTCCTTGTATTTGTATAGTTTCCGGACTTTTGCTTATTGTTAATTTCCAGTTTTAGTCCATTGTGATATGAAAAGATACTTTGAATGATTTCATTTTTTAAAAAAAATTTGCTGAGACTAGATTTGTTAGCTAATATGTGATCTATCCTGGAGAATGTTCCATGCACTGATGAGAAGAAAGTATATTCTTTAGTTGTTGGGTGAAATGTTCTGTACATAAAAGTGCAATAAAAAGAGGTATGTCATAATAAAGATCAGAGCAGAAATTAATGAATTGGTGACTAGAGGAACAATAGAAAAGATGAACAAAACTATTTGATTTTTGGAAAAATAAACAAAATTGACAAACATTTAGCTAGACTAAGAAAAAAATGGAGATGATCTAAATAAATAAAATCAGAAATGAAAAAGGAGACACTACAGCTGATTCAACATAAATACAAAATATCATAAGAGACTATTATTATCAGCATTACCCTGATATAAAAGCAAGACAACACCTCACAAAAGGAAAATTACAGGCTTATATCCCTGATTAACATAGAGGCAAATATACTCAAAAATACTGGAAAATTGATTCCAACAGCATATTAAAAAGATCATTCAGGATCTGCCATGGGCAGCTCCCACCTGGCAGATGGCAAGAACCACATTAGGGACCTCAAGAGCTGCCACTGGCAGTCCACACCTGGCTGATGGAAGGAGCACACCAATGGTCCACCACAGACACCTCCACAGATATTGCCACCACAAGGTTGGATTGCCACTACAGCAGTAACCATGGCCACTATTGAGGTAGCCTGTCAACCAGTCAACTGCACTGACACAAGGAGAATCATGAGCAGAGTCAAGGGAAACAGGTGAGTGAATGCAGACCCACAACCCAGTTGCCTAACCCGAAGAGTGAATTATGCTTCACATGTGGTAGCACACGTGGGGGTGGGAGATACATGTGCAGGCCACACAACTTCCTCGATCCATGGAGAGACACATGCAGAACCCCACAAGAGTGCAGAAACCTAGGATACTGAAATAGAGTAAAAAGGAAAATACCCAATCAACACCAATCCGTCCTCCAAGCAGGGGAAGCAAGGACCCAGGAGGAGTCTCTGCCAGTAGGAAAGAGGAAAGAAAACCATGTCCAAGGTCACCCATTCAAATGGAGGTGCTCCAGTATACACCAGTGTACCCACCAAGGTCATGGGACACTACCCAGGGTGCCAATAAGCCCACCCAGGGACACTCACCCTGGCCAAAGAGTGACAGGGCACTCAGGCACTTCTCCCAAGAAATCAATACCTTACCCATGTACTTGACAAACCAGCACAGTGTGACAAACATTATCAAGGAATTACTAAGCGTCACCATGCCTGGGCCACAAGAGCACTCACATACAACTCTGGCACTGACCATGGCTGAAGAACTCACACAGACACTACACTACTGTATCTATCAAGAACCAATACTAAAACAGCTTCCTCAGTGGTAATAAACATACCTACAGGAGGAAATCTCTCTCTTCAGAGCCTGCTCTAGAGTAATAGAAGAAGCAACTGTTCTACCAGATGACCAGACATCAACACAGAGATATTAGAAATATGGAAAAACAAGAAAAGGCGACACCTCCAAAGGAATACAGATAGTCATAAGTACCAAAGCTCATAAAGCAGGAAGCCTTGAAATGACTGAAAATGAATTAGAAGCAACAATTTTAAGAAAACTCAAAGACATATGAAAGACTCAGTTAGACAACACAGTGAAATGAAAAAAAGTATCCAGGACATGAAAGGGGAAATTTGCAAAGAGATTAATACCTTAAAAAATAATATAGCAGAACTCCTGGAAATGAAGGATTCATACAGTGAAGTAAAAAACACAACTGAGAGCTTAAGCAACAAATTAGATGAAGAAGAAGAAAAAAATTCTCATCTTAAGGATGGTCTGTTCAAAACAACCAAGGAGGAGGAGGAGGAGAAGGAAGACGAGGAGGAGGACGAGGAGGAGGAGGAGGACGAGGAGGAGGAGGAGGACGAGGAGGAGGGAAAAATAAAGAAAATTTAATAGAGCTCACAGAAAACTTTGAGTGCACAAACACCTGAATTATGGGTGTTCCAGAAGGGGGGGTAGATAAGAAAAGGCATTGAAGCACTATTAAAAGAAAAATAATGGAAAACTTTTTAAGTGCAGGAATAGATGTGATGGGCCTTCAGATCCAGGAGGCTCACAGATCCCCAAACAGATTCAATCCAAGAAGGTCCTCTCTGAGACATATTATAGTAAAACTGGCAAAGTCCAAAGACAAAGAGATATCTTAAAAACAGCAAGAGAAAAGTATCAACTCACCTGTAAGGGAGTCCCCATCAGACTAACAGCAGATGTATCCACAGAAACCCTACAGACCAGAAGAGAGTAGTATGATATAGTCAAATACTAAAAGAAAAAAAACCTGCCAACCAAAAATACTATACCTAGCAAGGCTATACTTCAGAAATGAAGGAGATATAGTGTATTTCCCAGACAGACAGAAACTGCAAGAGTTCATGACCACACGACCAGCCCTGCAAGAAATCCTTAGGGGAGTACTGCATCTACAATCCTATAAATGGAAATCACTACCATGAATACACAAGAAAGAACAAAACCTACTTGTAGAAGAAAAATGCAAACAAGAAAGAGTTAAAAACTATATCTTACCTCCTCAAAAAAAAAAAAAAAAAAGACAAACAACAGGAAAGAAAAGAAAAAAAAGATATTTAAACTAAATGCAAATTGATAAAATGCCAGGAGTAAGGTAATACATTTCAATAACAACCCTAAATGTAAGTGGATTAAATTCCCCACTGAAAAAACTGACTGGCTGATTGGATTAAAACCCTAGATCCAACTATATACTATCTTCAAGAGACTCACCTCACCTGTACAGACACACACAGACTAATAGTGAAGGGATGGAAAAATATACACCACACAAATGAAACCCCAAAATGAGCAGGAATAGCTATTCTTATATCAAAATAAATAGACTTTAAGCCAAAAACCACAAAAAGAGACAAACAAGGCTATTACATAATGATAAAGTGATGTCATCTAGCAGTAAGACATAACAATCACAAATATATGTGCCTCCAGATATATAAAGAAAACACTATTAGACAAAAAGAAAGAAATAGACCTCAGTATGATAATAGTTTGGAACCTGAACACCCATTTCTCAGCAGTGGACAGATTATCTCGGTAACAAACCAACAGAGAAACACAGGATATAAACTACATTTCAAACCAGTTGGACCTGGCAGATATCTACAGAACATTTCATCCAACAACTGAAAAATAAACATTCTTCTCATCAGCACATGGAACATTCTCCAGGATAGACCACATGTTACCAAACCTGTGGGATACAGCAAAAGCAGTACTAAGAGGGAATTATTGCAATGTGTGCTTACATCAAAAGAATAGAAAGATTTTGAAAAAAACAACTAAACACTACACCTCAAAGAACAAGAAAAACAAGCGAGAATAATCCAATCCCAAAACTAGTAGACAGAAAGAAATAATTAAGACCAGAGCAGAATTAAATGAAATAGAAACCCCAAAAATAATACAAAAGATCAATGAAACAAAAAGTTGTTTTTGATTTTTTAAAGATAAACAAAATAGACAAACCATTAGCTAGGCTAAATAAAAAAAGAAGAGCAAAAAAAAAAGTTGAGGCATTAAAACTGATTCCAAAGAAATACAAAGAACCATTTGAGGCTATTACAAACAAATTTGAAAACCTGGAGGAAATGGATAAATTTCCACATACATACAAACCACCAAGACTGAACCAAGAAGAAGTAGAAAACTGGAACAGAACAATAATGAACACAAGATTGAAGTAGTAATCAGCAGTGTCCCAACAAAGAAAATCACAGGACCGGATGACTTTACTTTATTTTTTAAATAAAAAAACTAAATTTTAAAGAGGAATTAATACCAATTCTTTTCGAACTATTCCAGAAAATTGAAACAGAGGCCATGCTTCCAAACTCATTCTATGAGGCCAGTATCACCCTACACTTTAGTCAATTTTTGTGTTGCTATAACAGAATACCTGAAACTGGGTAATTTATAAATAAAAGACGTTTATTTGCCTCACAATTCTGGGACTGTTGCATCTGCTCTGGGTTTCTGACTGCTTCTACTCATAGCAGAAATTGGCAGGCAGCCAGAAGTGCAAGATCACATTGTGGTAGGAAGTAAGAGTGAGATAGAGGGAAGGTGCCAGGGTCCTTGCTCTGGAGGTGCCAGCTCTTGCAGGAATTAATAAAGTGAGAACTCACACTAATGCCACAGGTAGAGTCCCTCTATTTATGAGGGATCCACTCCATGACCTAAACACCTCCCAACAATGCCAAGTTGGGATCAGATATCAACATGGGCTTTCAGGAGACAACACATCTAAACTGCATCAACCCAGTACCAAAGCCAGACGAAACAACAGCAACAAGAAAATACAGACCAATATCTCTGATGAACACAGACACAAAAATCCTCAAAAAAATGTTAGCAATCAGAATACAGCAGCACATCAAAATTTATATACCATGATCAAGTGAGATTCATCCCAAGGAAGCAAGGATGGTTGAACATTTGCAAGTCAATAAATGTGATACACCACATTAACAGAATCGAGGACAAAAACCATACGATTTTCTCACAGATGCAGAAAATGCATTTGACAAAATTAAGCATCTCCTCATGAAAAATACTTTCAACAAATTAGGTATAAAAGGAACCTATCTCAACACAATCAAAGTCATATATGACAAACCCACTGCCAATATCATCCTGAATGGGGAAAACAAGAACAGGAACAACACAAGGATGCCCACTCTCACCACTCCTATATAGCATAGTATTGGAAGTACTAGCCAGAGTAGTCAGGCATTATAAAGAAATAAAGAGCATCCAGACTGGAAAAGATGAAGTCATACTGTTCCTGTTTGCATATGACATGATCCTATACATAGAAAAACCTAAACATGCTACGAAAAACTCTTGGAGCTGATAAACAGTGTCAGTAAATTTGCAGAATAGAAAATCAGCATGCAAAAATCAGTAGTGTTTTTATACTCCAATAACAAACTAGAAGAAAAAGAAATCAAGAAAGCAAACCCATTTACAATAGTCAGCAAAAAATTAAATACCTAGAAATCAATGTAACCAGAGATGAAATATCTCTACTAGGAGAACTAAAAGTCACTAAAAGAAATTAAAGGGAATACAAAAAGATGGAAAGATATTCCACGCTCTTGGATTGGAAAAATTAACGTTGTGAAGATTTCCGTACTACCCGAAGTGATCTACAGGTTCATTGCAATCCCCATCAAAATACCAATGACATTCTTCATAGAAATATATTTCTATGTCATTTAGTTCTGCTTTGATCTTATTATTTCTTTCCATCTAATAATTTTGGGTTTGGATTTCTCTTTTTGTTCTAGTTTTTTAAGGTGAAGTGTTAGGTTGTTTACTTGCCATCTTTCCATTCTTCTGAAGTAAGCATTTATTGTGATAAATTTCCCTCTTAGTACTGCTTATGCAGCATCTAAAAGGTTTTGATATGATGTGTCATTATTTTCATTAGTTTCGATGATTTTTTTGGTTTCCTGTTTAGTTTTTTCTTGTACCTATATGTCATTAAGTAGAATGTTGTTTAATTTCCACGTGTTTATATAGTTTCCAGAGTTTCTTTTGTTATTGTTTTCTAGATTTAGTCCATTGAGGCCTGAAAAATTCATGGAATAATCCCAATTTTTTGAATTTGTAAATTTGTTGAGACTTGATTTGTGGCCTAACATGTGGTCTATCCTGGAAAATGTTCCATGTGCTGATGAAAAGAATGAATATCCTAAGACTGCTGGATGAAATCTTCTGTAGATGTCTGCCAAGTCCAATTGGTCTCAAGTGGGGTTTAGATCTTGTGTTTCTCTGTTGATATTTTGCCTAGATGATCTGTCCAATGTTGAGAGTTGGGTATTCAGGTCCCCTACTATTCTGGTATTAGTGTCTATCTCTTTCTTTAGAAATAATAGTGTTTGCTTTATATATTTGGCTGCTCCAATGTTGGGTGCATATATATTTATGTTTGTTGTGTCTTCTTGCTGGATAGATACTTTTATCATTATATAGTGGCCTTTGTCTTTTTTAAAGTGATTTTTGGTTTAAAGTACATTTTTCTAAGAATAGCTACTTCAGCTCATTTTTTGTTTCTATCTGCATAGTATGTCTTCTTCCATCCTTTTAAACTTAGGCTATGTCACTCCTTACAGATGAGGCAAGACTCTTTAAGGGAGCATATTGCTGGGTCCATCTTTTTAATCCATTAAGCCAGTCTGTATCTTCTGAGTGCAGAATTTAATCCTTTTACATTAAGAGTTATTATTGAAAAGTGTTGATTTACTCCTAGAATTTTATTGATTTTTGTTTGGATGTTTTAAATATCTTTTCTTCCTTTATTTCTGATTTACTATTTGTCTTCTCTGTTGGTTTCTTGGGATGGTAGATAAACTTCTTTTCTCTTTGTTGTTAGCATTTCTGTTTTACTGGTGGGTTTTGTTCTTTCTTGAGTATTCATGGCAGTGATGGTTGTTTTTCAGGTACCAAACACAGTACTCCCTTGAGAATTTCTTGTAAGGCTTCTCATGTGGTAGTGAATTCCCACAGTTTTGGTGTGTCTGAGAAATATACCATGTCCTTCATTTTGAAAGAATAGCCTTGCTGGGTAATATGTTCTTTACTGGAAATTTTTGTCTTTTAGTATTTTGAATATATCATCACATTCTCTTCTGGCTTTTAGGGTTTCTGATGAAAAGTCAGATGTTAGTCTGATAGTGGCTCCCTTAAATGTGACTTGATGCTTCTCTCTTGCAGCTTTTAAGATTCTCTCTTTGTCTTTGAGTTTTGCCAATTTGACTATAACATGTCTTGGAGAGGACCTTTTTGGATTGAATATATTTGGGGATCTTTGAGCCTCCTGAATCTAAAGATCTGTATCTCTCCCTATACTTGGGAAGTTATCTGCTATTATTTCATTGAATATGTTTTCAATGCCTTTTCCTTTTTTCTCTCCTTCTGGAAACCCAGGATTCAGATATTTGGGGACATAAAGTTGTCAGCTATCTCTCTTAGATTTTCTTCAATTTTTAAAAATTCTTTCTTTCTTTTTTTTGTCTGCCTGTGTTCTTTCAAATAGGTCATCTTGAAGATCAGAAATTTTCTCTTCTGCTTGCTCTAGCCTGCTGCTTCAGCTCTCTGTTGTGTTTTCTATTTCACTGAATATATCCTTCAGCTCCACAAGCTCTGCTACATTCTTTTTCAGGGCATTGATTTCTTTGTACATTTCATCTTTTAGGTCCTGTATACTTTTTTCTCATTTTTGTTGTGTTGTCTAATGGAGTCTTCTTGTATCTCATTTAGTTTCCTTAGAATTGCTGTTCAAAATTCCTTGCCAGTTATTTCAAGGACTTCCTGTTCTATAAGATCTAGTACTAGAGAGTTATTATATTCCTTTTGTGGTGTCATCTTTTCTTGTTTTTCCATATTTCCAGTATGTCTCCATTGGTGTTTAGTCATCTAGAAGAGAAATTACACTGGAGTGGGGTTATCAGAGAGGGAGTTCCTCTCAAAGGTGTGTTTTATAATGATGGTTGAATAGTGGGTTTTTGTATTAGATTTGGGTAGACACCATAGTGTAGTCTCTGTGAAGGTGTTCTGGCTGAATTCAGTGTTGGAGTGAATGAGAGTGCCTCGGTGACCTATTGTCTTGGACCCATTATTTATTAGCTGAGGTTGGTGACACTATATTGGATCATCAGGAGATAGACATGCTTTCCAATTTTGGGGGATAGAGCCTTAGAGTCCTGTTACTCTTATGTTATAGTAGTTGTTCTTCTGAAGGGTTGTTGGCACCATGGCTACCTCACCCTGACTCTATTAGTTGCATTGGGGCATAAACCCAAAACATGATATAAAAGATCAATGAAAGAAAATGTTGGATTTTTGAGAAGATAAAATTGACAAGCCATTAACAAGGGTAACTAAAAAGAAAGAGAAGACACAAATAACAAATATTAGAAATCAAAAAGGAGATATTACAACTGATACATCAGAAATACAAGAAAACATCAGAGACTATTACAAACTAAACCAACAAATTTGAAAATCTGGAGGAAATGGATAAATTTTTGGACACACACTAACTACCAAGACCGAAGGAAGAAGACACAGAAAATCTAAACAGACCAATAACAACCAAAGAGATTGAAGCTGTAATAAGCAGTCTCCTGACAAGGAAAAGCCCAGGATCAGATGGCTTCACTGTATAATTCTACCACATATTTAAAGAAAAATTAATACCAGTTCTCTACAAACTATTTCTGAAACACTGAAACTGAGCCCATCCTCCCAAACTCATTCTATGAGGCAAATGTCACCCTGATACCAAAACCAGACAAAGATACAACAAAAAAAGAAAACTACAGACCAATATCCTTGATGAATATAGATGAAAAAATTCTCAATAAAATACAAGCTAATAGAATTCAGCAACACATACTTAAAATTATACACCATGATCAAGTGGGATTCATCCTAGGGATGCAAGGTTGTTTCAACATACAGATATCAAAAAATGTGATATACCACACCAACAAAATCAGAGAAAAAAACATATTATCATTTCTATGGATGCTGAGAAATGGTTTTTTTTAGATCATAAGAGATAATATATTATTTTATTTTTAAATTTTATTTTGTCGATATACAATGAGGTTGATTATTGTGGCCCATTACCGAAACCCCCCTCCCTCTTCCTTCTCCCCCCTCCCACCCAACAGTGTCCTTTCTGTTTGCTTGTTGTATCAACTTCAAGGAGTTGTAGTTGTTAAGTCTTCTTCCCCCCCCCCCCTCTGTGCCTGACTTGTTTCACTTAATATAATTCTCTCATGAGAAATGTTTTAACAAAATTCAACATTAGTTCATGACAGAAACTCTCTGTAAATTAGGTATAGAAGGAAAGTATCTCAACACAATTAAAGCCATTTGTGACAAACCCACTGCCAATATCATCCAGAATGGGGAAAAGTTGAAAGCTTTTCCCTTTAGAACAGGAAAAAGACAAGGATGCCCACTCTTGACATTCCTAGTCAACATAGTATTGGAAGAGAAAATCAGGGAAGAGGAGGTAGTAAAGGGCATGCAGATTGGAAAAGATGAAGTCAAATTATCCCTGTTTGCAGATGATATGATCCTCTATATAGAACAGCCTAAAGACTACAAGGACCTTTTACAGTTAAGAAATGATTTCAGCAAAATTGCCAGATACAAAATCGACATGCAATAATCTGTAGCATTTTTATACTCCAACCATGAACTAGCAGAAAAAAGAAATCAAGAAAGCTAGCCCATTTACAATAGTCACCAAGAAAATAAAATACATAGGAATAAAGTCAACCAAGTCTGTGAGAAATCTCTGTGACAAGAACTCCAAATCATTGAGAGAAATTAAAGAGGACACAAGAAGATGCAAAGATATTCCATGCTCTTGGATTGGAAAAATTAACATCGTGAAATGTTCATACTCCCCAAAGTGATCTAAAGATTCAATGTAATCCCCATTAAAATTCCAAAGACATTCTTCACCAATGTGGAAAAAACAATTCCAACATTCATATGGAATAACAAAAGACTGTGAATAGCCAAAGCAATCTTGAGCCAAAAAGAGAAATAAAGCTGGAGGCATAACACTACCTGACATTAAGCTATACTACAAAGCTATAGTAACTAAAACAGCATGGTACTGGCATGAAAACAGACAGATGGACCAATGGAACAGAATAGAGAATCTAGAAATCAACTCATACACCTACAGCCATCTGATCTTTGATGAAGGCACCAAGAATACACACTGGGGAATAGACTGCCTCTTCAGTAAGTGGTGCAGAGAAAATTGGAGGACCATATTTAGAAGAATTAAACTAGACACATACCTCCCACTATACACCAAATTCAACTCAAAATGTATTAAAGAATTAAATATATGTCCTGAAATATAAAACTTCTAAAAGAAAACATAGGGGAAACATTTCAGGAAGCAGGACTGGGCAAAGACATTATGAATATGATCCCAAAAGTACATTCAACAAATGGAAAAATAAACAAATATGATTATATCCAACTACAAAGCTTCTGCACATCCAAAGAAACAATTAAGAGAGTGAAAAGGCAACCAACAGAATGGGTTAAAATATTTGCAGAATATACATCTCACAGAGGATTAATATCCAGAATATACAAGGAACTCAAACAAATTAATAGCAAAAAAAAAGTAACCCAATTAAAATATGGGCAAAGGAGCTCAATAGGCAATTCTCTAAGGAAGATATATGAATAGCCAACAGACCCAAGAAAAAATGATCAACATCACTCAGCATTCAGGAAATGCAAATCAAAACCACTTTGAGTTGTCATCTCACTCCAGTTAGGATGGCTAATATACAAAAGACTGAGAATAATAAATGCTGACAAGGATGCAGAGGAAAAGGAACACTCCTACACTGTTGTTGGGACTGCAAAATGTTGCAGCCTTTATGGAAAATGGTATGGAGGTTCATCAAACAATACAGATAGATTTACCATAAAACTCAGCCATACCACTGCTGGGTGTATACTGAAAGGAATGGAAATGATAATATCGAAGGTATACCTGTACTCCTATGTTTATTGCCTCACTATGTGCGATACCCAAGAGTTGGAACCAGCGTAAATGCCCATCATTGGATGAGCGGATATGGAAAATGTGGTATGTTTACATAATGGAATATGATTCTGATGTAAAAAAGAATGAAATACTACCATTTGCAGCAACATGGATGGGTTCAAGAAAATTATATAAAGTGAAATAAGAAATAAATACTGCATGTTCTCACTTACATGTGGGAGCTAATAAAAAAATTAAATTTTTAAAATGACAAATAAATATAAAAAACAATCCTAATATTCATATGGAACAGCAAAATACCCCAATTAGCTGAAGCAATCCTGAGCAAATAATTTTGATATTAATAATAAAGCCTAAGGCATAACGTTACCCAACTTCAAATTATATTTCAAAGCTGTAGTAACCACAACAAGATGGTACTGGCATAAAAACAGACATATAGACTAAAGGAACAGATTACAGAACACGGAAATCAACTCACATATTTACAGCCAACTAATCTTTGACAAAGACAACAGGGGGATACATTGGGGAAAGGACTGCTTCTTCAATAAGTGGTATTGGGAAAACTGGACATCCACATGTAGAAGAATGAAGCTAGATCTGTACCTCTCACCATATATAAAAATAACTCAAAATGGATTAGAGACTTAAATATAATACTTCAAACTGTAAAACTACTAAAAGAAAATATACAAGAAACACTGCAGGAAGTACAACTGGATAAAGACTTTATGAATAACACTCCCAAAGCACAGGCAACTAAAGACTAAATAAACGAATGGGATTATGTCAAACTAAAAAGCTTCTGCACAGCAAAGGAAACAATCAACAGACTGAAGAGACAACCTACAGAATAGAAGAAAATATTTGCCAAATATACATCTGACAAGGGATTAATATCCAGAATATACAATGAACTGAAAAACCTTGACAGCAAAAATGCAAGTGACCCAATTAAAAAATGGGCAATGGAGCTGAACAGGCTTTTCTCAAAGAAAGACACACAAATGGTCGACAGACACATGAAAAATTGTTCAACATCACTAAGCATCAGGGAGATCCAAATCAAAACTACATTAACATATCATCTCACCCTCAGTAGTCTGGACATTATCAGAATGACAGAGAACAACAAGTACTGGCAAGGATGTGGAGAATGGGGATACCTCCAACACTGTTGCTGGGACTATAAATTGGTGCAGCCATTGTAGAAAACAGTATGAGGGTTCCTGAAACAACTACAGATAGAACTACCATAAGATCCAGTAATCCCAATGCTGGGTATATACCCAAAAGAATGGGAATCATCATGTCCAGGGGAGACCTGTACTCCCATGTTTATTGCAGATCTATTTATAGTAGTCAAGAGCTGGAAACAACCTAAATGTCTGTCCAAGGACAACTGGATAAGGAAAATGTAGTATATATACTCATTATATATTGAATACTATATGGTCATAAAAAAGAATGAAATTCTGTTATTTGCAGCAACATGAATAAACTTACCGAAAATTATGATACATGAGATAAAGAGGCATAGAAAGAGAAATACCCCATGTCCTTACTCATAAGTGGGAGCAAATAAATAGATAAACAAACAAACAAACAAATAGCAATTACAATATTGCACTGAACTTTCACAAAAAAGAGAACTGTGTTTATTACAACTGAGAAAGGGGAAGGCAGAAGGTGGTTAGCAAGAAATTGGTTAAGGGTCACAAAGATTGATTACATTTTATAAATATGAGTATACTAATTCTACTGATTTGATCACCACATACTGTACATAGGTATTGTTATTCAAATATTTACCCCACAAATATGTATAATCAATTATCTTTTCATAAAAAACTGTCAAAATATATGTCTGTCTACAGTAATGAAAACAGACTGCTGCTGGCATAAAAATGGACATGTAGACCAATGGAACACAATAGAGAGCTCAGAAATATATGTATGTATATACAGCTAATTGCTTTTGTTATTATGATCATTATTATTTTATTGGTTATAAATATTCATGAGGTAGAAGGTTGATTATCCCAGCTCATGCTCTAGATGTGAAGGCCAGATCCATACAGGCGGCATGCCCATTACCACAAATTGCGATTATACCCCATGTCCCCCACCCAATTATTAGCAACGTCCCTTCTCCTCCCACTTTTCCCCATGGCACTTTGGATCCCTAAATATGTTCTCTCCCTCCGCAAGTCCAACACACCACTGTGTGTTCGACTTCCTTCTTTCTCTTCTGGCTTCCTCTTATGAGTGAGTACATGTGGTATTTATCCCTCTCTGCGTTGCTTATTTCACTCAACATAAGTTGCTCCAATCTCATTCATGTTATTGCAAATGGGAGAATTTCATTCTTTTTTACGGCAGTGTAGTATTCCATGGTGTATATATACCACAGTTTCCTTACCCAATTGTCCATTGATGGGCATTTAGGTTGGTTCAATGTCTTGGCTATTGTAAACAGAGCTGAGATGAACATGGGAGTGCAGGTATCTCTTCGACTTGATGATTTCCATTCCTCTGGGTATATACCCAGAAGAGGGATTGCTGGATCGTATGGAAGATCTATCTGTAGTTGTTTGAAAAACCTCCATACTGTTTTCCATAGTGGTTTTACTAATTTACAGTCCCACCCACAGTGCAGAAGCATTTCCTTCTCTCCATACCCTCATCAGCATTTGTGATTCACTGTTGATTATAGCCAGTCTGAGTGGGGTGAGATGATATGTCAGTGTGGTTTTAATTTGCATTACCCTGATGATTAGTGATGTTGAGCATGTTTTCATGTACCTGTTGGCCATTTGTATGTCTTCCTTTGAAAAATGTCTATTCAGCTCCTTTGCCCATTTTTTAATTGAGTTATTTGTTTTTTTTTTTTTTTTTACTGTGTAATTGCTTGAGTTCCTTGTATATTATGGATATTAATCCCTCGTCAGATGAATAGTTAGCAAAAATTTTCTCCTAATCTGTAGGTTGTCGTTTCACAGTGTTGATTGTGTCCTTTGCTGTGCAGAAGCTCTTTAGTTTGATTTAGTCCCATTTGTTTATTTTTTCTTTTGTTGCTTATGCTTTCAGGCTCATGTTCATAAAGTCTGTGCCCAGGCCTAGTTCCTGAAGTGTTTCACCTATATTTTCCCTTTGTAATTTTACAGTTTCACGTCTTGTACTTAAGACTTTAATCTACTTTGAATTGAGTTTAGTATATGGTGAGAGGTGCATATCTAGTTTCATTCTTCTGCATATGGATATCCCAATTTCCCAGCAGCACTTATTGAAGAGGAAGTCATTTCCCCAATGTAGATTTTTGTTGCCTTTGTCCAATAACATATGGCTGTAAGCCTGAGGGGTGACTTCTGGGTTCTCAATTCTACTCCACTGGTCTGAATATCTATTTTTATGGCCATACCATGCTGTTTTTGTTACTGTAGCTTTGAAGTTTACTAAGTCAGGCAGTCTTATGCCTCTGGCTTTATGTTTTTTGCTCAGGATTGCTTTAGCTATTCATGGTCTTTTTTTGTTCCATATGAATATTAAGATTGTTTTTTTCCATTTCTGTGAAGAATGTCGTTTGTATTTTGATGGGGATTACACTGAATCTCTAGACCACTTTGGGTAGTATAGACATTTTCACAATGTTAATTTTTCCAATCCAAGAGTGTGGAATATCTTTCCATCTTTTTGTGTCTTCTTTAATTTCTTTCAGTAGTGGTTTGTAGTTCTCATTGTAGAGGTCTTTCACCTCTTTGGTTAAATTGATCCCTAGGTATTTTATTATTTTTTGTGACTATTGTAAATGGGCTTTCTTTATTTCTCTTTCTGTTAGTTCATTATTTGAGTATAGAAATGCAGCTGATTTGGGGGCTTTTACTTTGTATCCTGCAATGTTACTAAAATTATTAACCAGCTCTAGGAGTTTTTTGATAGAGTCTTTATGTTTTTCTATATATAGTATCATGTCATTTGCAAATAGAGACAGTTTGACTTCATCTTTTCCCGTCTGAAAGCCCTTTATTTCTTTCTCTTGCCTTATTGTTCTGTCTGGTACCTCCAGTACTATGTTATTGCTTTTTGACAAAGGTGCCATGAACACACAATTAGGAACGGACAGTCTCTTTAATAAATGTTGTTAGGAATACAATATCCATATGACAAAGAATAAAATTAGACCTTTACCTCGCATTATATACAAAAGTCAACTCAAAATTGATTAAAGCCTTAAATGTAAGACCTGAAACTGTAAAATTACTAGAAGAAAACACAGGGAAAATTCTGTCACATTGGTTTGGGCAACGATTTTGGGGGTATGACCCCCAAAGCACAGGCAACAAAAGCAAAAATAGATAAGTGGGATTTTATATTACCAAAAAGTTCTGTTCAGGAAAGGAAACAGTTCACAGAGTGAAGTGACAACCTAAGGAATGGAGTAAATACTCTCAAACCATGTATCCTATAAGGGGTTAATATCCATACTAGTATAAGAAACCCAATCAACTCAGTAACAAGAAGACAAACAACCCAATTTAAAAATGGTTGAAGGACCTGTATAGACATTTCTCAAAGGAAGACATACAAATGGCCAACAGTTATGTTCAAATATGCTCAACATCACTAATCATCAGAAAAATGCAAATTAAAACTACAAGGAGATATTACCTCAACTTATTAGAATAGCTGTTTTTAAAAAGACGACAGATAAATACTGGTGAGGATGTGGAGAAAAGGAAATCCCTGCACACTGTTGGTGGGAATGTAAGTTCATACAGCCATTACGGAAAACAGTATGGTGGTTCCTCAAAAAATAGAACTACCATATAATCCAGAAATTCCTACTTCTGGATATATATCCAAAGGAATCAAAGTCAGTATGTTGAAGAAATATCTTCAGTCCGGTGTTCCTTGCAGCAGTATTCACAATAGCCAAGATATGGAATCATCCTAAGTGTCCACCAATGGATGAAAGGATAAAGATAATATTGTGTGTGTTACATATGCATTACTTCACATAGTTATTTTTTGGGTGAGAACAATTTATATCCACATAGCATTTTCAAGTATACAATATATTAACTATAGTTACCATGTTATACAATAGATCTCTTGGATTTTTTCCTCTTGTCTAACTGAAATTTTGTATCCTTTGACAACCATCTCCCCAACACCATCTCACACACACAGACACACACACAACTGCCGCAGCTCCTGGTAGCCATCATCCTACTCTCTACTTCTATGAATTCAACTTTTTTAGGTTCTACATATAAGTGAGATCATGTGTATCTTTCTGTGCCTGCCTTATTTCACTTAACATAATGTCCTTCAGGTTCATCCATGTTCTCATAAATGACAGTATTTCCTTCCTTATAATGCCTGAACAGTATTATAGTATTCCATGGTGTGTATATATATACACAGGCCCAGGAGCTGCTGAAGTGAGCTGAGACCCATGTGGCACCAGGGCTCAGTTTAAGGCCTGGAGGAAAGTGCCCACAGCTGCAGCAGCTGCCAAAGTGAGCTGAGACCCATGGGGAATTGGGGCTCAGCCTTAGGCCCCAGAGGGAAGCACCTACAGGCCCAGTACGCACCAAGGTGAGCCAAGAGCTGTTAAGTACCAGGGTTCAGTCTAAGGCCTGCAGGGACGTACCAACAGTCACAGCAGCCCCCATGGTGAGCTGAGACCTGTGCAGCATTGGGGCTCAGTCTTAGGCCCCAGAGGGAAGCACCCACAGGTCCAGCAGGTGCCAAGGTGTGACAAGACTGGTGTGGTACCCAGGGTTAGTCTGCAGCCATGGATTCTGACACAGGAGCCAAAGTGGTGTAATATAGCCACTGCCACACCTACTGTCACCACACGGGCAGTTCACCACCACAGTAGCAGCCAGGGCTACTCTACAGGCAACCTGCCACTCACACAACTACACTTATGTAAGAAGAGTCACCAGTAGACCCTGAAAATAAAGGAAGAAATTTTTATCCTCACAGCCAACCCCAGAAAAATAAAACCAAGTCCTCTACCAGATGACTAAACACCAACAAAAAAATACTAGAACTACAAACAAACAAGAAGATATGACACCACTGAAGGAATACAGTAATGTTCAAATTTCAGACCCCATAGAACAGGGAATCCCTGAAATGTCTGAAAAGGAATTCTGAGCAATGATCTTAAGAAAACTCAAAGAGATAAAAGAAGACTCAATTAGAGAAGACAATGAAACAAGAAAAAATATCCAGAACATGAAGGAGGAAATTTACAAAGATATTAATACCTTAAAAATGAGTATAGCAGAACTCCTAGAAATGAAAGATTTACTAAGTGAAATTAAAAAGAATACAACACAGAGCTTGAGTAGCAGCCTAGAGCAAGCAAAAAAAAAAAAAAAAGAAAAAAGAATTTCAGATCTCAGATATGGTGTCCTCATAATAACCCAGGCAGACAAAAAAAAAAAAAAAAAAGGAAAAAATAATCAAAAATAATGAAGAAACTCTAAGACAGATAGCAGACAACTTCAAGCACTCTAACGTCTGAATTGTGGGTATTCCAGAAGGGGAGGAGAAAGGAAAAGGTATTGAAAACCATGAAAACCTATTCAAGAAAATAATAACAGAAAACTTACCAGGTGTCGGGAGAGATGCAGACCTTCAGATCCAGAAGGTCAAAGGTCCCCAAACAGATTCAGTCCAAAAAACACTCCCCAAGATGCATTATACTCAAATTTGCAAAGCTCAAAGATAAAGAGAGAATCCTAAAAGCAGCAAGAGAAAAGCATAAGGTCACCTATAAGGGAACCCCCATTAGACTAACAGCAGATTTCTCAACTGAAACCCTACAGGCCAAAAGGAAATGGAATGATATATTCAAAATTCTAAAAGAAAAAAAAACTGCCAGCCAAGACTTCTTTACCCAGCAAGACTCTCCTTCATAAATGAGGGAAAAATAGTGTATTTCCCAGATAAACAAAAATTGTGGGAGTTCATCACCACACGACCAGCCCTGCAAGAAATTTTCAAGGGAGTCCTTCATCTGGAATCTGAATGATTATGATCACTATCATGAATACACAAGAAAGAGCAAAACACACTGTTAAAACAAAAATGCCAGTGAGAAAAAGAAGCTAAATCATGCAACCTTAAATTTCCAAATAACATTGAAGAAGAGAAATAAAAGGGGAAGTAATGATCAAAAGATATTTAAATCATCTAAACAAAGAGCAATTAAATGACAGGAATTAAACAATACCTGTCAATAACTACCCTAAATGTGAATGGATTAAACTCCCCATTCAAAAGAAACTGATTAATTGGGTAAATTTATTGCAATAAACACTTATATCAAAGAATGGAAAGATTTCAAACAAATAAGCTAATGCTATACCTAAAAGAACTTGAAAAACAACAACACAATCCTAAAGGTAGTATACAGAAAGAAATAACTAAAATCAGAGCAGAACTAAATGAAATAGAGAAACAGAAAACAATGCAAGAGATCAATGAAATAAAAAGTTGGTTTTCTGAGAAGATAAATGAAATAGACATACCATTAGCTAGGTTAACAAAAAAAGAAGAAAAAAGACCTAAATAACAAAAATCAGAAATGAAAAGGGAGACATTACAACTGATACCACAGAAATAAGAAGAATCATTATAGTCTATTATAAACAACTGAATGACAACAAATATGAAAACCTGGAAGATATGGATAAGTTTCTGGACACATACAAACTACACAGACTGAACCAAGAAGAGACAGAAAACCTGAGCAGACCAATAATGAGCAACAAGATTTAAGCAGTAATCAGCAATCTTCCCACAAAGAAAAGCCCAGGTCAAAATGGCTTTACAGGTGAATTCTATCAAACGTTTAAAGAGGAATTAATACCAATTATCCTCAAACTATACCAAAAAATTGAAACAGAAGCCACTCTCCCAAACTCATTCTATGAGGCCAACCCACATAACTCTGACACAAAACCAGATAAAGGCACAACAAAAAAAGAAAATTACACAGGCCAATATCTTTGATGAACCTAGATGTAAAAATCCCCCCAAAAATTTAGCAATCAGAATATAGCAACACATTAAAAATATTATACACCATGATCAAGTGGGATTCATTCCAGGGATGCAAGGATGATTCAACATATGAAAGTCAATAAAGGTGATACATCACATAAACAAACTCAAGGACGAAGACCATATGATTATCTCAATAGATGCTGAAAAAGCATTTGACAAAAAGACTCTCAACAAATTAGGTATAGAAGGAAAGTATCTCAACACAACAAAAGCCATCTATGACAAGCTCACTACCAGTATCATTCTGAATGGGAAAAACTGAAGGCCACTCCCTTAAGAACAGGAACAAGATGAGGATACCCACTCTCACCACTTCTATTTAACACAGTACTGGAGGTAGTAGCCAGAACAATCAGGCAAGAGAAAGAAATAAGGGCACCCATATTGTAAAAGATGAAGTCAAACTATCTCTATTTTCAGATTACATGATACTATATAGAGAAAAACCTAAAGACTCTATCAAAAATTTCCTAGTGCTGGTTAATAGTTTCAGTAATATTGCAAGATACAAAATAAATGCCCCCAAATCAGTTGCATTTATAGACTCAAATAATGAAATAACAGAAAGAGAAATAAAAAGTAAGCCCATTTACAACAGTCATGAAAAAAAAATAAAATACTTTGGCATCAATTTAACCAAGGAGGTGAAAGATCTCTGCAATGGGAACTACAAACCACTACTGAAAGAAATTAAAGAAGACGCAAAAAGGTGGAAAGAAATTCCATGCTCTTGGATTGGAAGAATTAACATTGTGAAAATGTCTATACTACCCAAAGCAATCTACTGATTCAATGCAATTTCCATCAAAATACCAATGACATTCTTCACACAAATGGAAAAAAACAATCTTAATATTCATATGGAACAACAAAAGACCCTGAATAGCCAAAGCAATCCTGAGCAAAAAAAATAAAGCCCAAGGCATAACAGTACCTGACATCAAATTATACTACAAAGCTATAATAACCAAAACAACATGGCAGGGGCATAAATATAGACACTCAGAGCATTGGAGCAGAATAGAGAACCCAGAAGTCACCCCTCAGGCTTACGGCCATATGTTATTGGACAAAGGCAACAAAAATCTACATTGGGGAAATGACTTCCTCTTCAATAAGTGCTGCTGGGAAATTGGGATATCCATATGCAGAAGAATGAAACTAGATATGCCCCTCTCACCATGTACTAAACTCAATTCAAAGTAGATTAAAGACTTAAG
Organism: Galeopterus variegatus; assembly: GCF_000696425.1. Taxonomy (NCBI): domain Eukaryota; kingdom Metazoa; phylum Chordata; class Mammalia; order Dermoptera; family Cynocephalidae; genus Galeopterus; species Galeopterus variegatus. Next base: position 75,480 of record NW_007729194.1, read on the forward strand.
TACAAGATGTGAAACTGTAAAATTACAAAGGGAAAATATAGGTGAAACACTTCAGGAACTAGGCCTGGGCACAGACTTTATGAACATGAGCCTGAAAGCATAAGCAACAAAAGAAAAAATAAACAAATGGGACTAAATCAAACTAAAGAGCTTCTGCACAGCAAAGGACACAATCAACACTGTGAAACGACAACCTACAGATTAGGAGAAAATTTTTGCTAACTATTCATCTGACGAGGGATTAATATCCATAATATACAAGGAACTCAAGCAATTACACAGTAAAAAAAAAACGAAATAACTCAATTAAAAAATGGGCAAAGGAGCTGAATAGACATTTTTCAAAGGAAGACATACAAATGGCCAACAGGTACATGAAAACATGCTCAACATCACTAATCATCAGGGTAATGCAAATTAAAACCACACTGACATATCATCTCACCCCACTCAGACTGGCTATAATCAAAAAGACAGTGAATCACAAATGCTGACGAGGGTATGGAGAGAAGGAAATGCTTCTGCACTGTGGGCGAGACTGTAAATTAGTAAAACCACTATGGAAAACAGTATGGAGGTTTTTCAAACAACTACAGATAGATCTTCCATACGATCCAGCAATCCTTCTTCTGGGTATATACCCAGAAGAATAGAAATCATCAAGTCGAAGAGATACCTGCACTCCCATGTTCATCTCAGCTCTGTTTACAATAGCCAAGACACTGAACCAACCTAAATGCCCATCAATGGACAATTGGGTAAGGAAACTGTGGTATATATACACCATGGAATAGTACACTGCCGTAAAAAAGAATGAAATTCTCCCATTTGCAATAACATGAATGGGATTGGAGCAACTTATGTTGAGTGAAATAAGCAACGCAGAGAGGGATAAATACCACATGTACTCACTCATAAGTGGGAGCTAAGAGAGAAAGAAGGAAGAAAAGAAAGACCACTCTGGTGTGTTGGACTTGCAGAGGGAGAGAACATACCTAGGGATACGAAGTGGAGTATGGGAAAGGGAGATGGGGAGCAAGGTTGAGGATAATTGGTTGGGGGACATGGGGTATAATCGCAATTTGTGGTAATGGGCATGCTGCCAGTATGGATCTGGCCATCACATCTTGGGCATGAGCGATGACATTCAGCTTTGTTTCTCATGAATATTCATAAGCAATAAAAATCAATCAATCAATCAATCAATCAATGATATAAAAATAATAATAAAAATACCAAAACCATGTTTTGGGCAATTGGTTAGCTCCGTATTACTGGTATGTTGCTGCTTCAAGGCTATCTCAGCTCACAGTGCTAGGATATATATGCTAAGACAGAGATATACACTTTTATCTATAATTAGTTCTATATTTACATATTTAGCTAATGTTTATATGTATATAGTATGTGGAATCCATACTGGCAAATCAAGTTCCAATCCAACACCATAGGTTCCATTCTTGTCTTCCACATTTTTAGTTTTGTAACTTCCTTCTCAGTGAGAAACTTGGCTCCCATTATTCTTGAGATATTTACTCATTTGCTCAAGTCTAGAATACAAGAGAGTATTTTCAGTATTACTAATCTATACCACTCCAAAAAAATCCTGCTAAGAAGAGTTAAAAATTTATCTTCTTTTCTGGGAGGGTAAAATTTACATTCAGTAAAATGGACATATCTTACAAGTGTAATTTAATGAGTTTTGACAAACATACACCCCCATGTAAATTCTATACCCTCATAAGATATAGAACATGTCCATTACCTCAGAAAGTTTCTTAGCACCTTTCCCATACAGTCCCTCTCAGCATATATTAGTTTTATCTGCTATAGAAATTCATATAAATACGATCATATATTATATGTTATATTTAGTATTTTTATCTTGTATTTTTGATCATCATATTATCTATGAAATCCACACATTATTCCACTTAATCATAGTTTACTAACATTTTATCACAGGGTAGAATTTCTCCATATAGATACCATAATTTCTATTATCCTATTGGTAAACATTTGGGGTTGTTCTGAATTTTTGACTATTGTAAATAAAGTTTTTATGAACATTCCTTAATAGTAAAAAAAAAAATCATGTTGTACATGATAAACATATACAATTTTATCTGTCAATAACAAAATAAAATAAAATATAAAGATCTCAATCTAAATGATAGCACCATAATAGATTACTAAAGAAAGCAAGTGTCCCTAACCTTCAAGCTTTCTGTCAGAGAGCCAGTCAAGCTCTGCTTCTGCAAAGTCTTCGTTGAAGGAGATCTGGAGTGGAGGGTTTGTGGGCCAGCCCATGGTACCTGGACAATGTTGTGGGTATGATCTAGTAAGTTACTGTAGGTTAAGGTATCTGGAGAATGAAAAAGGGAAAGAGTAAAATGGTCAAGGGATGTTGGAACTGGGGAGAAAGTAGAAGTCAGGGTATGGGAGGATCATAAGTTCTTAGTAAACAGCAAAGAACATATTTGGTACCATCCCAGATTATAAAGACAAATGCAGATAGAGAGACAAAGAGACAGAGGAAGGGAGGGAGGCTGGGTGAGAGAGAGGGAGGAAGGGAGGGGGGGGAGGGAGAGAGAGAGAGAGACCCTGGGAAGGTGGTTGATGGAGCAATGTTGGAATGCTTGACTCTCCTCACAATGTTAATAGAAACTTATCAATTCTACCAAAACCTGATGAAGATAACCCTTATAACCATGTAACTTTCTTTTTCCAAGTTTACAGGAGCCATGGAATTTAGTGACCACTCTGAAGTCACAAGATGATTTTGTTGCTCAGCCAGGACTAGAATTCCCATTTGCTGAGGGCTGTGAGAGAGAATATGTTCCATGTCTTTTTCCTAGCTTTTGGTGGTTTGCTATAAATCTCGGGCATTCCTTGGATTCTGCTGCATCACCCTGATCTCTGCATTGATCTTCACATGACGTTTTCCCTGTGTGCCTCTCTGTGTCCGTATTTCTCCTTTTTATAAGGACACTATTCATACTGGATTATGGGCCCAACCTACTCCAGGGTGACCTCATCTTCACTTAACCTACTACATCTGCAATGACCCTATTTCCAAGTAAGTTCACATTCTGAGGTCCTGGGAGTTAGTACCAAAATTCAACATAAGAAATTGGGAGGGACACAATTCAACCCATGAAACCCATCATTGATAACTTCCCCCAAAGACCACTAGTACCACTTTTTTTCTTGATATTCAGACCTATATATCAGCCACCTGCTATACCAGTCCATTTACAAGTCCCTCAGGCATGTTCAACTTGATCAATATGCTTTCCCCACTACCACCACCAGGACCTCACTGAGTGTTCTTTCTGGGTTATTAGCTTTACCATCCTCCCAGTCCTACAGCTGTAAACCTCAGAGTCTTCTATGTAATCATTTGCCAGGCCTTTCAGATTCTACTTTTATACCTTAATTATGTCTTGCCCTGCTTCTCCTCTGCCACTGTCCTAACTGAAAGCCTTTATTGCTTCTCACTTAGATGGGTGCAGTAACCTCCCAGTTGCTCTCATTGCCTCCTATCTCACCTCTCCCTCTCGTCCATCCTCTCTGTCATTCAAGAGTCATCATCTTCAAAGCAGAGCTCTTCTAGTGTTTCCTCTCCTCAGAAGCAGCTGCTTTTCCATGTCTGAGTCTTAGCCTAGTGGATCCTGCTCTCCACAATGCCCTCCCCTTACATTCATCTATTTAGATTTTTAGCTGAAAGGCCATAGCCTCCACAAAGCCCCTGTATCACATGTGTGCTTCTTCCCTTGGGCTGTGTTTACATGTCTTCAATAGCACCTAACATATTCTACCCTGTCTCAGAGCTGTATAGTTATGTGTTCTCCTTTATCACCCCCTCCCCACCGAAACACACACACGATAAAACAATGTGATTAAGGCAAGGTCTGAGTTTTCTTCATCACGCTGTTCTACATGATGTCTGGCTCACAGCAGGTGCCCATTAAATGTTGGTTGAGTGATTTGAATAACATTGAAGCTTGCTGCCCTGGTCTCTCTGTGCACTGCTATATTGAAGCATAAAAAGCAGCCCTCTCGGGTTTAAAAAAAAATCTTCTAAATTGGTACAGCTTATGGACTAGGCATATCAGCTGCTTAGTGCTCACTACTCTTCTCAGAAAGCACCTCTGAGAGAGCTGATAGGGAGGTGGGGGCAAAGAGGGATTGGATGATCTCCCCCCATCTAGCAACAGCTGCTCAGCAGTAGAATGGGGGAGGCTCAGAGAGCAACAAGGGCAGATATACAGGTCAAAACCTGATTTACACTGGGAAAAAAATGCATGGTAGCCTTAATGGCAAGATGGCTTATCATCTGAAACCTACAGTAGCAGAGGGCCCATAGGCATTGAGCAAGGAATACCTCTCCAGCTTACCCCCATACTAAACAACTTCATTTGAATCTTGCTTTGACTTTCCTTCAAAATGAAGGCTTTTTTTTCTCCTAAGCTGTCACTTAGTATACAAAAGTAATCATTTTTACATCCCGTGTTGCTAAATCTGGACACAAAGCCATGGACACAAAGCTATTTCTTGTGCCTGCTTCCCAGCAGTGTAGCTGAGACAACAGAAAGAACTGATTTACCCAAGGCCTCAAGGCAAGGAGGGGCTGAAACTGGAAATCAGAAGCTTCCGTTGCCATTTTTTCTCCTTGCAGGAGTCCAAGGATGGGGTGATGTACTACTGGGAATGGAGTCCCCAAAGGTCTGGAGGGGCAGGTAGTGAGACACCCCCAGGAAAAATCTGAGTCCTAGAAAACATAAGCACACCACAGCCGGAAATGCCAAGGGAAGGATATTGCCTGCTGCTTAAGAGTGTAGGCCTCGGAGTTTGACAGGCAGTAAACAAATGATCAAATGCATGTTGCTAAGTTGTCTTGGGACCACAGAAAAGGGAAGTAGTTTGTCAAATGAACGGATAATGTGATTGTAAGGGCCGCAGTAGTTCCTAACTTCTCAGGTAGTGGGTAGGAGCATGGGTTCCAGACAAGACTATCTGGGTTCATATCTTGATTCCACCACATATTAACCCTGTGATCTTGGGCAAGTCACTTAAGTTCTCCAAGCCTTAGTTTCCCCACCTAGAAAATGGCACTCATTATCACAAATGTTTATTTGACGCATACTAGCCAGAAACTGTTCTAAGTACCTGGGATACAGCAATGAACACTACAGACAGAAATCCCTGTCCTTATGGATCTTACATTCTAGTAGAGAGAGTAGTTACAAACAATACTTCTCACCTCTCAGGGTTGTGGGGAGGGGTAAATGAGAGAATGCATGTAAAGTGCTTGGCACAGAGCTAGTACCTAATGAATGTTTCAGGCTAAATTACAGCTTGGCAAAAGGGATATGTCAGAGCAGTGAAAATGGTGCCCACCTGCCTGCCCTTCCATTTAGCTCCAGCCTTTTCAGAATGGGATATATGCTGCCTGAAGGTGTCCAAGCTCAGAGGAAGGTGAAGGTGGCATTTGAGCTTGACCTTAACAACAAGTGGGAGAAGAAAGAGCTGGAAAGGTCTTCATGGGCCGGGCCATGACCATTGGATTTTGGTACAAAGTGTGGAGATGTTGACAGTTTAGGAGTAAAGGACCGCAGACTGAGGGAGCTTTGACTGGGTGAAGGGTAAGAGAAGATCTTTATCTTCAGTTCTTTGAGATTGGAGGTGGGTGACAGAGCTTCAGTTCTGTGACGTGTGTATGTGTGTATGTATGTATATAACTTAACCAGAATTTTAGCAAGTCCCTCTGAGGGGAGAAACCCAGTGTTAATCCTTGACAAAAATAACATGAAAGTCCTTATTGTTCTGAGCTAGAGTTTTCACAGAGGCCCTCTGAGGCTGCAGTCAGGCTTACCAAATACAGAGGCAGGGGAAGTTCAGGGAACTGGAAGGGCAACAAATACTGGCTAAGGGGGTTCAGTGGCTAGAGCTTAAGTCCATTCTCCTTTCCTCTGGTCTCATAGTGCCTGTTTCCCCACTGAAAGCCAGCAAGAGCTCTGGTTGTACCTGGTCTCCCATCCCTTGTTCCAGTGGCACAGAGAGTCTAACATGACTTCCAGATCCTTGGGCCCTTTGGGAAGGGTAGTTGAAGGAGAGCTCACTTTGGACCCCAGCCTGGGCTTATCATTTCTTTCTGTACCACTGATAGGGCTCCCATACAAGACTAACTTTTTTTCCCCTATTGCAGGAGCAAATTGAATGGCAAGATCACTGGTTTCCTCCCTGTCATTTGACTGCTGTGATACATAACAGTAAAGAGTGTGTGGCCTCTGAAAACAAGCTGCTTGTGTTTGGAATCTGCCTCTGTTACGTCCAAGCTGTGTGATCTTGGGCAATGTACTTAATCTCTCTGGGCCTCATAATCCTTGTCTGTAAATCAGGGATGATAATATCTACCTCACTGAATTGTTGTGCAGGTTTAGTGATGTCCTCCAGGTAAAGTTGCTAGAACTGTGCCTGGCTCATAGGTTATAGGTTATAGGTTAAGATCCATGTTAGTTACAAGTTAAAATCTTGCTCTAGTCACTGCTCCTTTTGGGGGCCTTTATTTCCTAATCTGTGCAATACAGTAATAATAGCTCCTGAGGTGAGGGACCAAATAGATAAGAAAGCTCCTTACTAAAAGAAGTCATACAAGATGCAATGTACTAAGGGTGGGGTGCAATATCAGGAGCACCTTCCATGGGGACATGTTTCAGTGCGGTTTTGACTATAGCTGTAATACAAGTTAAGGAAATTAAGGTATGTATAAGATTGGTGGCTTTATTTAGTGACTTAAATATCTGAGATTATCTGTGGAGAGTGTCACCAAACTGTATTCTGGTTGAAACTTGGAGGTCTCTCCCTCTCACACACACCTTTAATTTCCCAGACAGGAAGTATTTTACAGCTCCATGTTACTTTTGACTATTACAGCTTAACACTTACATGTAGTTAGATTGTAACTAATATTTAATAAGGTCAGAGCTAATTTTATTCAGTTAGTCTCCTTAAAGGAATCACAGATAATTTACTGATTTAAAAATTTTTTTTAAGGTAACACTGTGGTAACATCTAACCTTATGTTGTGGTTTCAGGATTTTCACACAAAATCAAAAAATTACCACTTTGAAGCATAAAAAATGTGAATAAAATGTCCAGTCCAGTCTCAATTCTGTAAACTGAAATTGATAATCCCTTCCCTGGTTGTCCAGCAGGACCATGGTATAACTCAAATGTGATAATGAATGTCAAAGTGAGTAAAAAAATGATAAAGTTATATACACATGTGAGTTGTAATAATAGTAATACTAACTATAATTGCCACGTATTGAATATCCACATTGAGCTAGTGCTTTTAATAATGATAGCTGATACTTATTTAGTGTTACTCTGTGTCAGATGCTATTTTACAAACTTTACATGAAATCAATTCTCATAACAATCCTAGGGGGTAAGTACTAGTATCATTATCTCCTCTGTGCAGAGGTGACACTGATGTACAAACAGATAAAGTCATTTGCTGTAGGCCACACAGCCAGTAAGTAGCAGATCTGGGATTCGAACCTAAGTAGTTTGATTTTGGAATTCATGCTTTTAACCACTATACTGCACGCGTTCAGAAAGGGTCTTTTCAGAGTTGTATAGGGCTGTAATATTGTTATTTAAAAACAGTTAATCCAGCCTGAAATGCCCTCCCACTGGCTAAGTAGTGACAAGTAAAAACAAAACAAAATAAACACACACACACACACACACAAAAGATGAAAGCTAAGTGAAATGAGTTGAGTCTGTAAGTCTTGAATGTATGAGGATACAAAAGAGGGCAAATAAAATCATTGACTCAGGGAAGGCTGGTTAGCTAAGTTGGTTAGAGCATGGTGTTATAACACTAAGGTCAAGGGTTCGGATCCCCTTACTGGCCCGCTGCCAAAAAAAAAAAATTACTGACTCGGTAGAATTGAGCAGACATTCCTCAGAAAGCAACAACAATGATAACAATAGATTAATTAGGTTAAATGCTTACTGAGTTTATTGGTCCATTTACCAAGGGCCAAACACTGTTCTAAGCAATTTATACATATTAACTAATTTAATCCTCACAACTACCCTATGGAGGTAGGTACATTTGTGATCATTCCCATTTTATACAGGAGATAAACAAGGCATAGGAAGGTTACCTATTATGTTTGAAATCCTATTTGTAAAGGGTAGGACAAAGATTTACAACCCAGATAGTCTGGCTCCAGAGTCCATTGTGTTCATATCTCATACAGTACTGTCCAAATACCTTTACTTATATTCTTTTCTGAGGCTAAAGCCTGGATTGATAAGTATAATAATTAACATTTATTGAGTCCTGACCATGTGTCAGGCACTATGATAAGACCCATTACAAATAAATAATGTATTTAATCTTCAAAATAACCCTGACAGGGACTTTTTTTAAAAATCTTCATTTACTAAATGAAACTGAGAATTAGAAAGGTATGTGAGTTACTAGTACAAGCAAAGCAGTGCCTGGCATATAAGTGTCCAGACTGCAGACACCTCATAAAGCTAGTCAGTGTTGGACTTGGCATTTGAACTCATGTCTTTCCCCACTCAAACCTATGGCATAGAAACCTTGTCAACTTGTCTACCTTCACAGTCCCTCTAGATCTGTTCTCTACACTTCAGCCAGAGTGAACTTTTTAAAATGTAAATCTAAGCAAATCTCTTTAATGGCTATCCTTTGGTTTATGGATAAAGCCCCTCCAGGAGACCCATGTGGCTACAGCTACGGGGAGAGGGGAGTGATAAGTAAATGAAGTCAGAGAGGTTGGTAGGTGGCAGATCATGCAGGGCTTTGGAGGCCATGGTAAGTAGTTTGGATTTTATTCTGTGATGAGAGTACACTGGAGGGGTTTGAGCTGGGCAGTGACATGATTTAAATGGCTGTCTGTTTTCTGTGTGGAGAATGGTCTATAGGGGCCATGGGAGCCAGGAGATCAGCAAGGAGGCTACTGCAATATCAAGGTGAGAGAGGGTGTTGGCTTACACCAAGGTAGATGAGAAGTGATCAGAGTCAGTATATATTTATAAGGAAAAAACTATCAGAACTTGCTGACAGACTGGATAAAGGAGAGTGAGGGAAAGTGAGAAATCAAGTATTAATGCTAGGTTTTGGCCCCATCAACTAGGTGACAGTGGTGTAACTGCTGATTAAAGAAATGGGGAAGATAGAGCAGGGGAGGGGAATCAATGAAAATTGAGAGTTTTTTACTGGCCACATCAAGTTTGAGATGCCTATAAAAGAAAGAAGCTGTGAGAATTCAGAGCAGGAGGAGAACATTTCCAGATGAGGAGATCAAGGGAGACTTCCAGTGAAGTTGGCATCTATGCTATGCTGGGTTTGGAAGAAAAGGTAGGATCGGGCGATGAAGTTAGTAGGGGGAGGAGGGATGGGAAGAGGTTAGGTCAGTGTTTCCCAAGCTTCATAATTTTTGCCATGTAAGGCATCATTTTGCTTACTATATTTTCTTAAAGTAATCCTTCACTTTTGAAAAGTTTGATAATTTAAAGATAAGTTTATTCTAGTACTATAAATTGATTTTAGTTATCTGTTCCTAAATACACATTAAAATAAACACCCAATGTTCATCGCAGCACTATTTACAATAGCTAAGAGTGGGAACCAGCCCAAATGTCCATCATCAGATGAGTGGATACGGAAAATGTGGTATATCTACACAATGGAATACTACTCTGCTATAAAAAAGAATGAAATACTGCCATTTGCAATGACATGGATGGACCTAGAGAGAATTATATTAAGTGAAACAAGTCAGGCACAGAAAGAGAAATATCACATGTTCTCACTTATTTGTGGAAGCTAAAAATAAATAAATAAATACACAAACAACCGGGGGGGGGGGAAGACACAACAATTACAATTCCTTGAAGTTGATACAACAAGTGAACAGATATGAGGTTGTTGGGAGGGAGGGGGGAGAGGGAGGAGGGAGGGAGGTTTCGGTAATGGGCCACAATAATCAACCACATTGTATATTGACAAAATAAAATAAATAAATAAATAAATAAACATCTATTAAAGATTTTGTTAATATAACAATAGCTAGCGTTTGTTGAATACTTACTATGTGGCAGGAGCAGTTCTGAGTGCTGCAAATCAATAACTTCATTTGCCCTGACACTACCCTATTCTTAGTGCTTTAAGTATACTAACTCATTTAATCCTTGTGACAGTGTTATGCTATAGTGGTTTTGTCTTCCTAGTTTTTACAGAAGGGGGAACTATAGCCCAGAGAGGTTGAGCAACTTGACCAGAGTTGCACAAATACAAAGTACCAGAGCTGGGCTTTGAGCTTCAGGTCTCTAAGCTGAACCTCTACCCCAGCGGTGCTCACCCTTGGCTTCATATGAGAGTCACCTGGGGAGTTTGGTATTTTTTTAAATACCCCCACCCAGACTGATTAAATCAGAATCTCTGGGGTGGAGCTTCAACATCTTTGTGAAGCTCTGCAGGTGATTCTCATGTACAGCCAGGGGTGAGAACATCTGCCCTATGCAATAAGGCCTCCACTGCCTGTAATCACCTCTTAACTACAACACTGTGGGAAGCATGACCCTAGGGCATTTGAAGCGGAGATAAGTTGCACAAACAAAGGCATGAAGATGTTCCTTAGCAGCTCAAGAAATGTGGATAGCCCCCTTTAGATTCACAGAGGTCCAGGAGTTTATGTGTCTAGTGGGGAAGCAGCAGCCCACACAGGGGATGTACTTGGTCGAAGGTCATGCAGTTCTCAGAGATGAGTCTGGATCACATGGTTCCCAATTAATATGCTGTCTGATCTTTTCACCAAATTTAATTTGCTGGCAGATTATTAACTTCTAGTTGCTGAAGTGCCTTGGGGCCTGAAAGGGAGAGAAGGGAGCCTAGCAACCGATTGCACGGCTTAGCAACCAATTACCACACTTTAGGTACAGCAGATGTGGGAGTCTGTCTGCAAAACTGCCAATGCTGGCGCTGGGAAGACAAGCCTAAGAGGAGTGAGGTAGCTGCTGGTAGCAAGTAAGGGTAAGGCACCCTGCCACTAACACACTGGGTGAATTTAGGCAAGTCACTTACTTGTTTCTGAGCCTCAGTTTCCCCAACTGTAAAATAGAGCTAGTTTGCAAAGATCAGATGAAAAATGTCTTCATTTTTTCAGCAAATACAAACTTGGATTAAAAGTTATTTGAACTTGTATTTATCAATTATAGAACAGTTACCATGTGTATTAATTTTCTATTGCTGCTGAACAAATTACCACAACCCAGATGGCTTAAAACAAAAAACATTTATTATCTTACAGTTCTGGAAGTCAAAAGTTCAAAATGGCCCTCACTAGCTAAAATTAAGGTGTCAGCAGGATTGCATTCCTTTCTGGAGGCTCTAGAGAAGAATCCATTTCTTGTTTTTTCCAGCTTCTAGAGGCTGCCACATTCCTCGATTCATGGCTTCCTCCCATCTTTAAAGCCAGTGATGGCTGGTTGAGTCCATCTCACATTGCATCACTCTAACACTAATTCTTCTGCCTTTCTCTCCCATATTTAAGCACCTTTGTGATTACATTTGGTCCACTCTGATAATCCAGAATAATCTCTCTATTTTAGGGTCACTAATTAGCAACCTTAATTTCACTGCTACCTTAATTCTCCTTTGCCATGTAACAACATATTCACAGGTTCCAGGGATTAGGACATGGACTTGTTTTGGGGGTCTTTGTTCTGACAATGACACCATTTGTCAGGCACTATTCTAAGTACTCTACATGTATTTTTTAAAGATTTTTTATTTATTTTTAATTGAAACATAATTTATTACATATATTCGTAGGGTACAGATTTGAATATCAATACCTGTGTACAAAATGTGGTGATCAAATCAGGATAATTAGTATACTCATGTTTACAAAACGTAATCAATATTAGTGATCCTTAACTAATTTCTCAGTAACCCTCCTCCCTCTCCCTGCTTTCCCACCTCTAATAGCCATTGTTCTGTTATCTTTTTTTTTTTTTTGAAATTCACTGTATTATTGTGATTCATTCATTCTTTCTTTCTTTAAGCTCCCACTTATGAGTGAGGACATGCAGTATTTCTCTTTCTGTGCCTGGCTTATTTAACTTAACATAATTTTCTCTAAGTTCATCCATGTTGCTACAAATGACAGAATTTCATTCTTTTTAACCCAATTAAAAAATGGGCAAAGGAGCTGAATGAATAGACATTTCTCAAAGGAAGATTTACGAATGGCCAACAGACACATGAAAAAATGCTCAACATCACTAATCATCAGAGAAATGCAAATCAAAACCACATAGAGATATCATCTCAAACCAGTTAGACTGGCTGTTATCAAAAAGACAGAGAATAGCAAATACTAGCGAGGATGTGGAGAAAGGGGAACCCTCCTGCACTGTTGGTGGGACTGGAAATTAGTACAGTCATTATGGAAAACAGTATGGAGGTTCCTCAAACAACTACAGATAGAAATGCCATACAATTCAGCAATCCCTGTGCTGGGTATATACCCAAAGGAATGGAAATCATCACGTTGAAGAGATACCTGTTCCCCAATGTACATCACAGCACTACTTACAATAGCCAAAAGTTGGAACCAGCCCAAATGTCCATCAGCAGACGAGTGTATAAATAAACTGTGGTATATCTACACAATGGAATATTACTCTGCTATAAAAAGAAAGAAATACTACCATTCGCAGCAACATGGATGGACTTAGAAAAAATTATATTAAGTGAAATAAGTCAGGCACAGAAAGAGAAATACCACACATTCTCATTTATTTGTGGGAGCAAAAAATAATAAGTAAATATACACACAAATGGTGTGTGGGGGGGGAGACACAACACACAACAATCACAACAATTCCTTGAACTTGTTAAGACAAGTGAACAGATATGATGTTGGTGGGGGGAGGGGAGAAATGGAGAGGGGAAGAGGAATTGGCAAAGAGACATGAAAATCAACTACATTGTATATTGTTAAATTAAAATAATAAAAAAGATTATTTTTCAATTGAGACAACTAAATGGTGGTGCTATAGCAGTTAAGTGAAAGATGATTAACCAGGGCCTAGAAGTATTCCTGGAAAGCTTCCTAAAGGTGGTGTGCCCAATGCCAGATCTTAAAGATTCATGATGCCCCCACCCCTTGAGAGGCCCAGCTCTCCAACCCCCAGTGCCCAAAGCAGCAGCACCGAATTGGCAGCATCTGCAGGTTCCAGGCAAGACACCAAGGGAGAACAAGTGGATTGTGAAACCCTCTGCCATGATGACTGAACACCAATGAAGAGATACCAGAAATATGAAAAACCAAGAAAGTATGACACCACCAAAGGAGTATAATAACTCTCCAGTTCTAGATCCTATAGAACGGGAAATCCTTGAAATGACTGACAGGAATTTTGAGCAACAATTCTAAGGAAACTAAATGAGATACAAGAGGACTCAGTTAGACGACGCAATGAAATGAGAAAAAGTAGACAAGACCTGAAAGAAGAAATGTACAAAGAAATCAATGCCTGGGAAAACAACATAGCAGAGCTTATGGAGCTGAAGGATTCATTTAACAAAATAAAAGACACAACAGACAGCTTAACCAGGAGGATAGAACAGCAGAAGAGAGAGTTTCTGACCTTGAAGACAGCCTGTTTGAAATAACAAAGGTGGACAAAAAAAAGAAAAAGGAATTTAAAAAATTGAAGAAAATCTAAGGGAGATAACAGACAACCTTAAGTGCTCAAACATCTGAATCATAGGTATTCCAGAAGGAGAGGAAAAAAGAAATGACATTGAAAACATATTCAACGAAATAATGGCAGAAAAATTCCCAGGTACAGGGAAAGAAACAGATCTTCAAATTCAGGAAGCTCAAGATTCCCAAACATATTTAACCTGAAAAGATCCTCTCCAAGACATGTTATAGTCAAATTGGCAAAACTCAAAGACAAAGAGAGAATCTTAAAAGCTGCAAGAGAGAAGCATCAAGTCACCTATAAGGGAGCCCCAATCAGAATAAGAACAGACTTTTCATTGGAAACCCTAAAAGCCAGAAAAGAAGGGGATGATATATTCAAAATACCAAAAGACAAAAATTGCCATCCAAGAATACATTACTCAGCAAGGCTATCCTTCTGAAATTAAAGACAAATAGTATATTTCTCAGACAAACTAAAACTGCAGGAGTTTACTACCTCACAACCAGCCTTACAAGAAATTCTCAAGGGAGTACTAGGTTTCATACCTGAAAAACAACCATCACTGCCATGAATACTCAAGAAAGAACAAAACCCACCAGTAAAACAAAAATGCTAACAATCAAGAGAAAAGAAGTTTACCTACCATCCCAAGAAACAAACAAACACAGAAGACAAACAGTAAATCTGAAAGAAAGGAACAAAAGATCTTTAAAACATCCAAACAAAAATTACTATAATACCAGGAGCAAATCAGTGTCTTTCAGTAATAACTCTTAATGTGAAAGATTGGAACTCCCCAATCAAAAGACACAGACTTACTAATTGGATTAAAAAGATGGACCCATCTATAGGCTGCCTCTAAGAAATCCACCTCACCTGCAAAGACACACATAGACTAAGAGTGAAAGGATGGAAAAAGACGTACCATGCAAATAGAAATGAAAAACTTGTTTTAATGAAAAACAAGTAACTATTCTTATATCAGATAAAATAGACTTTAAACAAAAAACCATAGAAAGGTATGAAGAAGGCTACTATATAATAATAAAAACATCTATCCAACAAGAAGACATAACAATCATAAATTTATATGTGACCATCATTGGAGCAGCCAGATTCATAAAGCAAACACTATTGGAACTAAAGAAAGAGATAGAGAGTAATAACCATAATAGTAGCGGACCAGAAAACCCCACTCTCAGCATTGAACAGATTATCTAGGCAAAAAATCAACAGAAACACAAGATCAAAACAACACATTAGGCCAATTGAAGTTGGCAGATATCTACAGAACATTTCATCCAACAACTTCAGAACATTCATTCTTCTCATCAGCACATGGAACATTCCCCAGGATAGACAGACCACATGTTAGGTCACAAATAAAGTCTCAACAAATTTTTAAAAAATGGAATTATTCCATGTGTTTTTTTTTAGACCACAGTGGATTAAAATTAGAAATCAATAAGAAAGGAAACGGGAAACTATACAAACACATGGAAATTAAACAACGTTCTACTTAATGACATATCAGTCCAAGAAGAAATTAAACAGGAAACCAAAAATTTATTGAAACTAATGAAAATAATGACACATCATACTCAAACCAGTGGGATACTGCAAAAGCAGTACTGAGGGGGAAATTTATCACACTGAATGCTTACTTCAGATGAATAAAGAGATGGCAAGTAAACAGCCTAACACTGTACCTTAAAGAGCTAGAAAAACAAGAACAATCCAAACCCAAAGTTTTAGACAGAAAGAAATCACTAAGATAAGAGCAGAACTAAATGAAATAGAAACCCAACAAATGATACAAAAGATCGATAAAACAAAAACTTGGATTTTTTAAAAGATAAATAAAATTGACAAACCATTAGCCAGGCTAACTAAAAGGAGAGAGAAGACACAAATAACAAAAATTAGAAATGAAAATGGTGACATTACAACCGATACCTCAGAAATACAAGGAATTATTAGAGACTACTATAAACAACTATATGACAACAAATATGAAAATCTGGAGGAAATGAATAATTTTCCAGACATACAGAAACTATCAAAATTGAGCCAAGAAGATGTAGAAAATCTGAACAGACCAATAGCAATCAAAGATATTGAAGCTGTTATCAGCAATCTCCCAACAAAGAAAAGCCCAGGACTGGATGCTTCACTGCAGAATTCTACCAATTCTTCAAGGAAGAATTAATACCAATTCTTTACAAACTATTCCAAAAGTTTGAAACAGAGGCCATTCTCCCAAAATCATTCTATGAGGAAAACATTACCCTGATAACAAAACCAGACAAAGATACAACAAATAAGAAAACTACAGGCCAATATCCTTGATAAATATAGATGCACAAACCCTCAACAAAATACTAGTAGTATACAGTATTCAAAAATAATAGAATACAGCAACACATACATAAAATTATACACCATGATCAAGTGGGATTCATCCCAGGGATGCAAGGTTGGTTCAACATATGCAAATCAATAAATGTGATATACTGCATCAATAAAATCAAAGACAAAAACCATATTATGATCATCTGTATAGAGGGGGAAAAAGCATGTGACAAAATTTAACATTCATTCATGAAAAAGACTCTCTATAAATTGAGTATAGAAGGAAAGTATCTCAACACAAAGCCAAATATGACAAACCCACTATCAATATCATCCTGAATGGGGAAAAGTTGAAAGCCTTTCCCTTAAGAACAGTAACAAGGCAAGGATGCCCATTCTTGCCACACCTGTTCAACACACTGTTGGAAGTACTAGCCAGAGCAGTCAGGGAAGAGAGGTAAATAAAGGGCACAGAGATTGGAAAAGATGAAGTCAAACTGTCCCTGTTTGCAGATTATATGATCCTGTATATAGAACAGCCTAGAGACTCTACAAAAAACCTCTTTGAGTTGAGAAATATTTTAGCAACGTTGTAGGATACAAAATCAACATGCAAAAATCAGTAGCATTTCTATGTTCCAACAATGAACTAGCAGAAAAAGAAATCAAGAAAGCTAGCCCATTTACAATAGTCACCAAAAAAATAAAGTACCTAGGAATAAAGTTAACCAAGGATGTGATATCTCTACAATGAGAACTACAAACCTGTGCTGAGAGAGATTAAAGAGGACACAAGAAGATGGAAAGATATCCCATGATCTAGGATTAGAAGAGTTAACAATGTGAAAATGTCCATACTACCTAAAATGATCACCAGATTCAATGCAATCCCCATCAAAATTCCAATGACATTTTTCTTAGAAATAGAAAAAAAAATCCTAACATTCATATGAAATAGCAAAAGACCATGAATAGCCAAAGCAATCCTGAGAAGAAAAAATAAATCTGGAGGCATAACACTACCTGACTTTAAACTATAATACAAAGCGATAGTAACCAAAACAGAATGGTCCTGGCATAAAAAGAGACACATGGACCAATGGAACAGAATAGAGAATCCAGAAACCAACCCATACACCTACAGCCATCTGATCTTTGTCAAAGTCACCAACTCTACACACTGGGGAAGAGACTGCCTCTTCAGTAAATGGTGCTGGGAAAATTGGATATTCATAAATAGGAGAATGAAACTAGACCCATACCTCTCACCATATACCAAAATCAACTCAAAATGGATTAAAGAATTAGATATATGTCCTGAAACAATTAAACTGCTAACAGAAAGCACAGGGGAAACACTCCAGGAAGTAGGATTGGGTACAGACTTTACAAATATGGCCCCAAAAGCACAGGCAACCAAGGGAAAAATAAACAAATGGGATTATATCAAACTAAAAAGCTCTGCACAGCAAAAGAAACAACAGAAAAAAAAGACAACCAACAGAGTGGGAAAAAATATTTGCAAAATATACATCAGACAAAGGATTAATAACCAGAATATACAAGGAACTCAAACAACAAAATATACATCAGACAAAGGATTAATAACCAGAATATACAAGGAACTCAAACAACTTTACAGCAAAAAAACAAGTAATCCAATTAAAAAATGGGCAAAGGAGCTGCATAGGCATTACTCAAAGGAAGATATATGAATGGCCAACATACACATGAAAAAATGCTCAACATCACTTAGCATTTGGGAAATGCAAATCAAAACCACTTTGAGATATCATCTCACTCCAGTTAGGGTGGCTAATATCCAAAAGACTGAGAATATAAATGCTGATGGGGTTGTGGAGAAAAAGGAACCCTCCTACAATGTTGTTGGGACTGCAAAATGGTGCAGCCTTTGTGGAAAATGGTAAAGAATTACAGATAGATCTACCATATGACCCAGCTATTCTACTTTTGGGTATATACTGAAAGGAATGGAAATCATCATGTTTCGGGGATACCTGTACTCCCATGTTTGTTGTAGCTCTATTTGCAATAGCCAAAAGTTGGAACCAGCCCAAATGTCCATCATAGGATGAGTGGATAAGGAAAATATGGTATATCTACACAATGGAATATTACTCTGCTATAAAAAAAAAGTGAAATACTATCATTCTCAGCAACAGGGATGGACTTAGAAAAAGTTATGTTAAGTGAAATAAGCCAGGCACAGAAAGAGAAATACCAAATGTTCCCACTTATATGTGGTAGCTAAAAATAAATAAATAATAAATATACGAACAAGTAAATGGTGGGGCGGGGGACAGGATGAAGACAGAACAATTAACAATTCCTTGAACTTGTTAAGACAAGTGAACAGATATGATGTTGATGGGGGTTGGAATTGGTAATGCGACACGAAAATCAACTACTTTGTATATTGATAAATTAAAATTAATTAATTAATTTAAAAAATAAGGACTCATGACAGTTTGAATGGGCTGGTTGACAGTGGGTGGAGATACATCCAAGATGCTCATCTTGAATGAAGGCCCAGAGGTGGAAAAGTGATGTGAACATTGTGGAATCACTGATGCCTGGACTACCAGATTTGACAGGAAGTTGAATGGTCACCCAGGCCAAGCTCCCGCTTGATTCAGGAATCTTTTATCTAAGGACCATTCAGCTTCTACTTGTATAACTCCCACGGCTGGGTGCTCATTAAGGCAACTGGTTTGATCTTTGGCCAGCTCTTTGTGGCCAAAACAACAGTTTGGATGAAGTGGGGAAGGTATGCTAAGTAGAGGACAATACGTCGTATATATAGCATGCCAATGATGTCTTCATGCCAGTCACCTCCAGGAACTTCTTTCTGATATACTTTAATTCCCTCTTGCTGCTGTTGTAACCTCTGTTCTTGCAATTCCATTCTTGCCCAACCTGCTTTGTGAGTCAGGAGCCTTGGATTATTGTCTTCTTTGGCTGTGCTACTTTGGGCAGATGTCTTTCAATCTCTGGACTTCAGTATTCATGTCTCTGCCAGGGGATAATTAACATTCCCTGTTGTGTCCACCTCACAGAGTTATCGTAAGGATCATATGGAATAATAATGGGTATGAATGTGACTGACAGATGCATGAGCAGATGCAAAAGTGCCAGCCTGGGTTGCTTTGCCCAGAGTTGCAGGCATCATGAAGAGGTGGGTGGTTTCTCCGCTTGCCTGTTTTGCTGATGTACATTTGACTCATTCTCAGCAAAATAAGCAAATAGAAAATTAATCCATCAACATGCTGCCTTTCATGTTCCTAAGGGCGTGAGGGAGAAACCTGGAGTGGGGTGTGTGTGTGTGTGTGTGTGTGTGCGCGCGCGCGTGTGTGTCTGTGCACGCGCGTGTGTGAGAGAGAGAGCACGCGCAGTAAGAAGCTTGGAAAGCTGCATAGGGTGAAGTCGAAGGTTTATGTTTTTTATGTGACCTTAAACAGATCCCTTCCCTCTTCCAAATCTCTATTTATCCGTTAAATAGAGATACTAATGCCTGCCTCCATGGGTTTGTTCTGAGAAGTGAAAGTAATGCAGATGAAAGCCCCAAGAGAGTACACGTACTAAAAGAGAAGAACCCAGGGGAGTATGCAGAGGGAGGGCTGGGGGGAGGAAGGCATGAGAGTGCTGGCATAGCTCCACTGGGGCAGGATCTTATTATTCCTTATTCCGGAGGTTGGCCCTACATCTCTGGCAACTTTGAAGAGGACTTTCTGCTGACTCGACACAATTGGAAAGCCCCACAATAAACAGCATCTAACTCCAGCGCAGCGGGAGGCAGGCAGAAGTGGCAGCTGCCTTCTCCCAGGCGGAGGTTATTCGCCCCCATCCTCCCCCTGCATCCTACCCCCCCGTTCTCCAGCCTTAGTGGGGGACAAAGGCAGCGCATTGGGACCCCTCTCGCGCACCTCTCCTGGCCAACCCCTCCTCCCTTCCATTCCCCCCATCCCCCGGAGAACGGGGCTGAGAGGCAGAGCCTTCCTGCTGGCATGGAACAGCCTGACTGAAGGCGAGGTCCGGAGTGGTGGGGAAGCGGAGGGGACGCTGGGGCTCTAGCTCGCTCCAGCCCAGCCCTCCTAGCCAGCCCGTGACAACCTGCGCCAGGCATC
Source organism: Galeopterus variegatus (assembly GCF_000696425.1). Taxonomy (NCBI): domain Eukaryota; kingdom Metazoa; phylum Chordata; class Mammalia; order Dermoptera; family Cynocephalidae; genus Galeopterus; species Galeopterus variegatus. Next base: position 95,747 of record NW_007729194.1, read on the forward strand.
GGGCTTCAGAGAAGCAGGACCTCGCAGGCACCATGCAGTGGATAAGGGGCGGATCGGGAATGGTGAGTACGTGCAGTCCTGTCTTCCCCTGCTTGAGCCTCAGTCCCCCAGCCCCACCTCTAGTCCCTTCAACCAGCCACCACGCAGTGAGGCCCCTCGCCTCTTCCCACTGTCTTCGCCACCGTCCTTGAGACACCAGTGAGCTTACTGTGGCCATTTTTGGAGTCCCTGCTTGCCTGCCTGCCCAGGAAATCTCCCTTCCCATCCCCCTTTGCATTTCTGTCGCCCTCTGAGATTGGGGTGGGGGCTAGATGAGGCGACCAGGAGCAGCCCAGGGGTCTCCTGGGAGGCCATAGAGTCAAGGGAGCTGGAGGAGGGGCTGTCTGGAAACAGTGAATATAGCTGGAGGCAGGCGGGCTGGTTGAGGAGGGGGGAAGGGAGCGGACACGAAGCTTGGGATTGTGAAGGGGGCCTTATGGGAGAGCTGCATGGCCTCCTAACTAGGCTGCGTGTACCCCCTGCCCCTGGCCAGCCCCAGGGCATGAGGGCCAGAGGGCCACTCTCTGTAAAGCTGCCTGGGGGAGCCCTGCAGCTCTTCCTTGCCTGGGCTGGGATCACCCTGTCCACACCTGGGGCTTTGTCAAGGAGAAACAGCTGCAGAAACCTCCATCCTGGAAATGGGTCTGGGCAAGGTTCAGTTAGCAGAGTTCTTTCCTCCCCCATCTCTGTGTGTGCTTGTGTGTGTGTTTAGTATCATCCTCCATCAGTTCATTTTATGCCATGGTGCTCTCTTCTTCACCTGGAGACCTTGGGATGACTTCCTTTTGCAGAGAGGAAGTGGTGGCTGCATCTTGATATCTCTCTGACTTAGCCAGGGGTAGCTCAAGCCTGGTCAGGGGCTCTGGGGAGCGGGAGGCCACCATGACTTTGTCCTCAGCTGTGAGTCATGGGCAAGAGGGCAGCTAGATTGGGTCAGCAGGCACTGATGGCAATGTCAACCCAGACTTCTGCACTGCCACCCACCCAAAGCCGCTGGGCAAAAATTGATATTTAACTCGTTTTTTGCTCCCATTCTGGAAAGGAGGAGGAAATCTAGCATCGGCTGGGATTGTATTCAGAGGAGCTGTCCTCTTACCTTCCTCAGGGTTTCATTATACTTCTGTTTCACTGGTTCTTAAAGGCATCCAGTTTATATGCCTGTATGCGAGGGCTTCAAGAGACCCTTCTTCCCAGACCTCCCTCCTTCCCTGGGATCCCATTAAGGTTACATCAAATGTTTGTAGAACCAGAAAAGGCTACAGCAGATAAAGAGATCTTAGAGACCTGCAGCCCAGTCAGGAAAACTGAGACTGAGACAGTGGGAGAGACTTGCCCAGGGCCACAAACTCCTTGGAGGCAAAGCTAAGCCACTGTCCTTCCCCACTGCTCCACAGAATCATCTGTTCAAATGGTGCTGAGAGAGGCAGAAAGGAACAAAGAGTCATGATCTTGGGAAAGGACATTCTTCAGGATGAACTAATGCCATGAAATTTGTCTGAAAAAAACCCATGCCAGTCCTGGCATTTCTGGTAGCTGAGTCTGGGTGAGACTTCCCTCCTCTTCCAAATATATTGTAGTATAGGGGCCCAGAGCCACTCACTGATAACAGATTAAATGAAGAAATTTGAAGTTTTGTCAATTGTGTATGAGAGAGAAGAGAGTGGCAGACATATTGTGGATACTGTGTAATTAAAGACTGATTGATCGGGAAAATCTCATTACATATTTTTAGGGGAATGAGGCAGAGCAGTGAATATTTATAATGAAATCATTTATTTAGCCATTTGCCAGAGTTCAAGAGATAGGAATAGTAAAGTCTATTCTAGCCTGGGAGGCAGGAAACCTCTAGTCTTGGCCTTGCCACTAACCTGTTGAATGAAGCTATTAATGATCATCAAAATTCCTTCCAGGCCTGCGATTCTCAGACTCCTAGAAGTAAATGTTGGCCAAAATTTAACTAGTGGGTCATTATGAACAAATAAGAAGTGTATGTCTAGCTAATATTTTATAATATGGCTAGTCAAAAGGTCATTGCTCCTTATTCTTTCATTTGCAAGGTGCCTGAAGTAGGGTTTGAGCTTTTTATAGCAGTGAGATTTCTTTTTTTTATATTTTATTTTTTAAATTATAACAGTGTCGTATTAAACCATGAACAGAACAATCAATGGAAATAAATAGGAAATTGAAAAATAGGTCCAATATACAGTAATTTAAGTTAGATTTCTTTTTAGAACATTTGACTATTGTAACTTATTTCAAGTGTTACATATAACATTGTCCTTAAACATAAAACATTGTTTGAGATTTTATAGAATAAAATATGTCTCAGTAGATAGAGGGTGTTAAATTGTGAGTTCACATTGGATGGTAAATTGTTCAGTATACTTTTTCATAGCTTCTGCCTGCAATGCCAATTTATCCTGGGTTAGGCATTGTGCCTAGAATGGATAGCACAAAGTTCTCATAATCATAAGTCTGAGGTTGAGGGCCTGGCTTTTACACTTCTTGGCTCTGAAACTCTTGCCAATTGTCAAACGTCTTTCATCCTCAGGATTCTCATTCATAAAGTGGGGATAAAGTACCTTATCTTATAGTCACTATTGAGGTCATTAATTTATTCAACAAAAACATGGAGTACCTACTATGAGCTGGAATTGATCTAGGTGCAGGGGAAACAGCAGTGAACAAAAACAAATCCCTCACTCTCATGCAACTTATGTCCTAGAGGTTGGGGGGGGTGGTCACTGAATAGTCACACAAATGAATATACAGTATGTCAGTAGGTGCTAAGCACTAAGAAAAAAAAAAGAAACCCTGGTAAGAGGACAGAGAGAGAGAGAGAGAGAAATGATAGATTAATCAAAGCCTCTCTGGTTAAAGGACACAAGAGATATGAAGGAATGAAGGAATACAACTGCATGTGTATGTTTAGAAAAGAGTTCTAGGCATCACAAAGATTCAGAAAGAACGCAAGTAGTTTGTTTAAGAAATGGTAAGGAGGTCAATGTCCTAGGCATAAAGAATTAGCAAGTAGAAGAATGATAGGTGAAATCAGAGAGAAAACAGGAGGCCAATTTTATACGGCATTTAATCTGAGAGAGATTGGAAGCCATTGGAAAGTTTTGAATAGATGAGGGACATGATCTGACTTAAGTTTTAATAAGAGAATAGACTTCATTGGGGCAAGGACAAGAACTGTGAGGAGGCTCTTACAATAGCCCAGGTTAGAGGTGCTGGTGGCTTGTATCGGGTGATAATGGTGGAGATGATTTATATGAAAGGACGGTACCCAACATTGTTTGTAGATGGCCTGTGTCTTTCTTCTTTCCAATCACCTATCTGGACCCTTGATGGCTGAGCATGGGGCTAGAAAGAACATAGAGTGCGTGTATGCTTGCAGGAGCATTTCATATCTAAGACAAAGATCAAATGATTGGCTTTGGTCTCCTGACCACTAGTGGGACTAATTGAGGGTTGGCTCTATGTGGATTACCAATGAATTAGTTCCCTGCTTTCTGGGATTCTGAAGAAGATTAACTATATTATTAATATTTTGGAGATATGGTATACCTAGCATATATGATATCTGTAATGTATCATTTTTTAATACTCTCTATGACAAAACTATTTTTAGTAATAATCATGTAACAATTAGTACTATTCATTATTTTCTCAATTTGTTCTTTAATTTTCAAACAATGAAAAAGAACAATAAGTTTTAATTTTAAAGATATTCAAATTCAGAAACTTATCTTGCGTATGAACTAAAACGTGTAATCACTGAACAAAAATATTACACTTTGAAGTTTGTATTGTTTTGCTGTTTTACATTTTAAACACAAATTAAAACTCTAGTTGGTCACATAGAATGACAGAATTGAAGTAACTAACGCTGTTTTTTTGTTTTTACAATCACTGTGCTATCATTGTTTACTTTGAACTTACTATTTAAATGCTGCAACATATATTACCAGAGGGATTACAGACATGAAATGCACCCAAAGCTACCTTGAGTGATTCTGAACCTTTACAAAGAGAGATGAGCTGAACAAACACATGTAGTCAAGTCTGTGTGTGTCAGGGGGCAACTGTATAACTGGGAGGTCTTGGAGTCAACTTCCAAGTAGAATACAACTGTATAACTGAGAAGTCTTGGAGTCAAGTTCCATGTTGATTAAAGAGTAAGTAATAAAAGGTGCTAATTTGAAACTTCATATATATTATTAAAACTAAATAGTAACCACAACAATTGTTTTGAACTTTGACCAACCAAAGATTTTTTCAGGGAGGAGTGTTTTATCACTGACATTATTTAAAATTGCTGGTGCATGGTAATAATAAAAAAAAAAACACTTTGACTTTTAGTCTTTTTTAAAAATTTTCTATAGATGCCCTTTTCTATTGCCTGCCCTCAGGGTTGTCCACTCTCACTGCCCCCTTTGGTATGCCTCTGTTTTGGAAAAGAATATGGAATTGTGTACTAATTTCATGCCAAATTCCATGTGACCTTTGTAAAAGCCACAACATTTGAGTTGGTGACAATCTCTGCATAGGCAAGATGGAATGGCCAACTGATAAGTTTAACAGTTGATTTGATTCTGCTGTAACTAACAGAGGTCTATATACTCTGGGTTAAAACACAAAGTTTTATTCTTTCACGTAATAAGTTGAGATATAGGTATACCTGGGCCAGTGTGGCAGCTTCAGGAAGTCTTTAGGGACTTTTCTGCTCCATCATTCCTAGCATTTGGTTTCCATTTTTTATGCTCCAAATTGATTGCTGCAGAAAATCAATTAACATCCACATTTTGGAAAGACAAAAGAGGTGGGAAAGTTCTTGACCCATCCCCTTTTAAAGAAGTCTTCTCAGAGGTCTTATTTAATACTTCTATTTATATCTCTTTGAAAAACTGGGTCACATGGCTGCTCCCAGCTGCAAGTGAAGCTAGGAAATGTAGTCACTTAAATGGGATGGCAATGTTTACACCTAAAATTTCGGGGTGGGGTTTCTGATACAAAAGAAAAAGGGAAGAATGAGTTGTTGGGAGACAGCCTGCAGCCATTATCATACTTAGTCTACCTGTATGTTTGCCAGTGTAGAAACTGAGAATCTAAGGGTTGGAACTCAGCTTTGGACTGTGAGCCAAAGCCTGAAAGATGTTGCTAATAGTAAAAATGCTGCTGTCAATTTGGTGAAGGGTCGATCAAAACTTGACATACCCTAGTCCTCCTATGCTTCCTCCAGTGACAGAGTCTTTTTGTAAGACCAAGTGGATGGCGATATATTTCACCGAGATAGGAGATGCAAAACAGAGCAGCATTTGTGGAGGGAGTTGACTAGTACAGTCTGAGCCCTGGTGAGTCTGAAATGCTTGGACACTCTGGCATGGTAGATATCCAACAGGCAGTTGGTTATGTAGGTATTGATCTAGATATTGAGCTCAAAGGGGATTGGGAACATTGGTGACAGCTGAAGTTCTGAGAGTAGATGAACTACCAAGCATTAAAAAATTCCTTTCAGCCTGGAAAAGTGAGAGGTAAGAGCAGAACCTGAATCTTTTTCTCTTTGACATCTCCTAACCTAGAGCAGACCCAGTCCATTCTGTTATCTACCTTACAGAATTTCCGTGGCAGCACTCTAGTTTTAGGCTTTACTCTCTGCAGTGCTCGTGTTGCTTCTGGACTGCCTCAGCTGTAATGTTCAAGTTAGATGAGCTTGGGGATAATCTGGCCCAACTCTTTAGATCAGCGGTCAGCAAGCTACAGCCCACTGGCCAAATCCAGCCAACAAGTTAAGAATGGCTTTTGCATTTCTAAATAGTTAGGAAAAAAATTAAAAGCGGAAGAATATTTTATGATACAAGCATATCACATTGTATGAAATTCAATTTTCAGGGTCTGTAAGGTTTTATTGGAACATAGCTATGCTCATTCACTTACTGTCTATAGCTATTTTCATGAGACAAAGGCAGAGCTGAGTAGTTGTTACAAAGCCTAAAATATTTACTTTTTGGCTCTTTACAGAAAAGGTTTGCAGCCTTTTACCTTAGAGCCTTAGTGTTACCATGGCAGTATCCTGAGGAGGTGGGAGAAGGGGCGGGCAGGAATCTGGATCTCCTACTTCCTGTTTATCCAGAGCACCTGTGCTTTCCCTTTATACATTGGGTTGTTGTTTAAGATTTTGGAAAGGAGGTTTTGCTCACCGTGCATCCCCCTACTTCCCACATAAAATATTTGAATACTACCTATTTTATAAACTGTGAACACTGAGGCTCTGAGAGGAAGCTTGCTTTACCCATGAGCATACAGCTACTAAATAACTGAGAAAAAAAATTCACATATTTGAATTCTCAGTTGAGTGTGCTTTCTTCTGTGAGGTAATTTTAGTAGGGCCCAGGGAAGGGAAGCTCACCTGTTATGTGCCAGTTATACTAAATGTTGTCTCAGTCAATCCTACATTAGCCCCTACAAAATGAGCCTTAATGTCTATACTTGTTCAGTTGGTAGTTTATAAGTTCATTCAACAAATATTCACTGAGCATCTACTATGTGTTGGGTATTCTTCTAGCCATTGGGGATGCAGCAGGGAACAAAACAGAAAAATGTTTCTGCCTTCCCAGAGTTCATAGTCTAGTCTAGCTTGGGAACAGATATAGACAGCTTAAGTGTCTTGCTCAGGCTTAAATAAAGGGAAGCATCAGATTTTAAATCCACATCTATCTGATTGCAAAAGCCTTACTCTTTCTGTAACCAATCCACCCACCCATGACCGATCTACTCCCTGTTCCTCTTTCCACCCCCCAGCCATCCACTGATCCGTTCACCCATGCACACATCCACTCGTTCATTTATCCATCCATTCTTCCATCTACCCAATATATTTATTGATCATTTATAAATGGTAAATATATATAATAATAAGTATATACATATATATAAATGATAAATATATAAATGGGTGCTAGCGACACAGCAAGAATAGTCTCTTAGCTTTCATCCCTCTGCCTTGGTGTCAGCAACATAGTGTAATTATTAGAAGCACAGACCCTGGACACAGATTCCCTGCAATCAAAATACTTGCTCTGGCTACTTATTGTTTGTGTGGTCTTGGGCATCCCACTTGACTCCTCAGTGTTTTTATCTTTAAAGTTGGAAAATAGTAGTGCATACCTATTTCATAGTGTAATTTTAAGGGTTAAATGAGTAAAATGCATGTAAAGCACCTTGAACAGTTCTTGGCACAGAATAAAAGCTATATAAATATTTGTTGTTATTATTTTTGCATTTTCTTCAGAGTCAGAGCCCATCCCAGTTGGCTCAGAAACACAGCTTCCTTTGTATAGGATCACTGACTAATCATATCACATTCTTCAGGGTCCTTTCAAGCTAATCTGAGAAAGAAATTTATGTCAACAGTTAATAACAACTCAATATATTCCTTCTCCTATGTAATAGATACATGACGAAAATTACATATTTATCCCGAATGGTTAATACATGCACAGGGTACAAAATTCAAAGTGCAGTGAAGGTAAAGTGAAAAGTAAGTCTCCCTCTTTCTCCTGGTTCTGTCACCCAGTGGCAGCCACTGTCATCAATCTTTTAGTGTTTGTGTAGTTATTCTATGCCTTTACAAGCATATACCTATGTGTACACACACACACACACACACACACACACACACACACACACACACGTTTCCTTTCCTTCAAACAGATAGTAGCATATTCTTACAGTTTGGCCCTTGATTTTTTATCAGTTAACAATATGTCTTGGAGATTATTCTATATCAGTACATGTAGAGATGCCTTCTTCTGTATGGCTACGTAGGATTGTATTGTGTCCCTTATTGATGGCCAATTAGGTTGTCTCCATTTGTTATCCATGATCAACGATGCTGAAATGAATTTTAACAGGTCATTTTAAGAAAATGGATGTTTATTAAGCAGCTATGATTTCCAAGGCACTGTATACCAGGTTGAGATGTGGGAGAGTCAAAGCAAGATGTGGTTTGACTTCAAGGAGCTTATGATTGAGTAGGAAAGATATAAAGCCAGCCTGGGCTAAATGCTATAGGAGGTACCAAGAAGATGATTGGGAGTACAGGGGAGCAAAAGAATGGCAGGGGAGTGGTTCAGAGGATTGGGTGGGGCTTCCAAGAGGAGAAGGCATTTAAATTGTACTTTTAAAACTTTCACACAGCAGAGTTGGCTTTGAGTGGGAAGTAGGCGTGGTAGGTGAGGCATGAGATGTTTCAAGCAGGGGGTATAACATAAGACAAAAAATTGAAGCATGAAAGGAATAGTATGTTCCAGAAATAGCATGTGGGTGCTCTGATGTAGCTGGAGCCAGTAATTCTGACAAGGTTGGCTGGGGCCAGATCACGAAGGGCTTTGAATGCCAGGCTCAGAAGGACAATGACATGATGAAACTAAGTAGTGGAGGATACTTTTGGTGACACAGGCGAGGTGGTGGGGTGGGGGAGAGTAGTTGCATTTGACAGCTAGAGGCAAATTACACAGATATTACAATAGAGGATCTCAAATACTCTTGATTCAAGAGTCTATTGCTGAAATTTCATGGAAAAAAATGATTATAAGTTAGATGGACTTGAGTTTGAGTCCAGCCTCCACCAGCAGTTGTAGTTATGGGTCATTGGCCAAATCACTAAACTTCTCTGAACTTCAGGATCCTTATGTATAAAATGAGGATAATAGCCTGTATTAGTAAGGGTTCTTCAGAAAAAAGAATCAATAGGATGGATGTATGAATGGATAGATAGATAGATAGATAGATAGATAGATAGATAGATAGATAGATGATAGACAGATAGATAGATAAACAGACAGATAGACAAATAGATAGGTTTTTTATTGTAAGGGATTTACTAACGTAATTATGAAGGCTAAGGCGTCCTGAGATCTGCTGTCTGCAGACTGGAGGCCCAGGAGAGCCAATGTGTAGGTCTAGCCTGAGTGCAAAGGCCTGAGAACCAGGAGCCAATGGTGTAAGTTCCAATCTAAAAGCCAGCAGGCTTGAGACCCAAGAAGAATCAATGTTTTAGTCCAAGTCCAAGGCCAGAAAAGACCAGTGTTCCAGCTCAGGCAGTCAGACAGGAGGAGCTCCCTTTTACTCATCCTCTTTGTTCTATTCAGGTCTTCAGTTGATTGGATGAGACCCACTCACATTAGAGAGGGCAATCTACTTAGTCTACTTATTCAAATGTTAATCATATCCGAAAACACCCTCATAGGCACACAGAATAATGTTTGACCGAATATCTGGGCACCCTGTGGCCCAGTCATGTTGATACATTAAAATTAACCATAACATAGCCTCACTCATCTTCCCAGTCTACTGTGAGAATTAGATGAGTAAATAGACATAGATAGAAAAGGGCTATGTGAACTATTCTGCTCTGTGCCCATATGGGGAGTATTCATTATCCCTTACAAACCAGAGGGAACACATACCAGGTAGTCAGGATATGGTCTTTCCCACTGCCCTAAATTCAGACCTCAGAAGTCCAGACCTAACTTTCCTCTTCTCTGAGTGCTGAGAGATCCAATAGGAATTTCATTCACAAGGAACAATCCCTCTTTCCCCAGCTCAAGGCCTCCTGGATACTCTGCTCATGGAGGGACTGAATAAGGCCCTCAAACATGATGAGAGGAGCATCTTCTTAGTATCTCATTTCTTTGAAAAGTTTTTATATCATGCTGTTTTTGTTTTGTGTATGTGTATGCATGTGTGTGTGTGTGTGTGTGTGTGTGTTAGAACATGACTAGTTCAGCTGTCTCTAATAGGTCCTATTGTCATGAGGAGACATCCTGTCAAAAGGCCTGCCTGACATACCAGGAGAGTGACATTTAATCTGAGTCAGCTGTGTAGAGATTTGGGGAAAGGTCCTGATACATTTGGATTATAATAAAAAGGTAAAGGAAGAGACGGAAATTTGTGGGGAGTTGTGGGAAGGCAGCAGGAATAACATATGCAAACATCTTCAGGTTGAAACAGCTTGGTATGCTTGAGGGATAGGCCAGTGTGAGTGGAGCATGGGGAGAGAGGGGCGTGAGTAGCATGATAGAACAGAGAGTTAGGGAGAGACCAACTCACACAGTACCTTGTAAGCACAGCGAAGGTGTGCATTGGCTATACTCAAAGACAGAGTGGTTCGGTGTTCAATAGCACAGGCTCTGGAATCAGACTGCCTGGGTTCAAATGCCGACTGTGTTACTTCTTACCTATGTGACCTGGTTCTTTTACCTATGTGCCTCAGTTATGTCCACTGAAAAGTGGGGATAATAATGGTACTATCCATAGTGTTATTATAAGGAGAGTTAAGTGAGTTAACATGCACACAGTGTTCAAGGCAGTACTGGGCACATGCAAGTGCTATTTATTCTAAACACAATAGGAAGTGTTTGAAGCAGTGGAATGATGGGCTCTGCTTTGTGAAGATGACTTTTGCCTGCTCTATAAAATGTATTGAAGAGGGAAAAGGTGGAGATGGTGAACTCCTATTGAGAGGCTGCTGCAGAAATGCAGAAGGTGGAGTTGGATAGAGGAGGGCAGAATGGAATCCATTTTGGAGATAGAACCAATTGATGACAGGGAAGAAACAAAGGATGACCCCTAGGTTTCTGGCTCTGCCACTGACCAGCTGTGTGATTTTGGGTAAGTGACTTTTATTTTTTTTTTTAATTTTTATTTTGTCAATATACAATGTAGTTGGTTATTATGGCCCATCACCGAAACCTCCCTCCCTCCTCCCTCTCCCCCCTCCCACCCAACAATGTCCTTTCCGTATGCTTGTTGTAACAACTTCAAAAGATTGTAGTCGTTATATCTTCTTCTACCGCCCCCCCCCCCGGATTTCTTTTTTGTGTGTGTATGTGAGTAAATTAATTAATTTATTTTTAGCTCCCACCAATAAGTGAGAACATGTGGTATTTCTTTTTCTCTGCCT